>NC_044399.1:38526202-38551202 GCF_006542625.1 Nomascus leucogenys
AGTCCCAGCTACTCAGGAGGCTGAGGCAGGATGATCACTTGAGCCCAGGAGGTTGAGGCTGCAGTGAGCCATGTTTGCACCACTGCACTCCAGCCTGGGTGACAGAGCAAGACCTTATCTCAAATAAATAAATAAATAATTAGGGGAAGCAAAACTCAGAAAAGTTAAGCAAATTTATCCAGTGTTCCACAACTAGTTAGTGGTCATCATCCTCCTTAAACCGCAACCTCTGTATATGAAATATGTCTAACTTACAAGCTTTTATCCTTTTAAACATGTGCAATTTTCCTAGGGCTGAAGCCAAGACCTTGGCAGAACCATGTCTATTTGTTGGAAAGGAGGGTGGCCCTAGGAAATCGACTCAGAAAGGAGGTATTTAGGCGAGAATCTGGAGGCACTACATTAACTTCATGGCCTTTGCTCTGCCTGAGAGGGGCATCTGGTGAAAATCATGCTTACCTTCTTCCTCAACCAGGAACCCATCATTTGTAGTTACTAACAAGGTGAAGCTAACTCTGCCAATAAATGGAAGTGACCTCAATTCTGATATTTTCCCCAATAGGGAGCACAGGCAGCACTGAATATGTCCCAAATGAACTCATTTCTTACCTCACTCTAATTTTCCTTTTGTCCTATCTGTCTCAGCTATTTCACTGACCCAAGCCGTAAATCAGATATGCATAACTGACCCTTTCCTCATTCTTGTTCTTCTAGCCTTGCCAAGCTCTCCTGGTCAGTATTACTTCCATATATCTTTGCAATTCTTCCACTTTTCTCATTTCTACTGCCACTTTCCTGGTGGAGGTGACCATCATCTCCTGCCTAGACTATTGCAGTAGACTCCTAGCTCGTCCCCTTGCCTCCAATTTTGTCTTCTACAAGTCTGTCAAAGTAATCCCACATGCAAAGCTGACCATGTTATTTTCCCACATTTAATGTAATGAGCATAGTACAGTGGTTAAGAGCGAGAGCTTTAGAGACAAACTACCTGGTTTTGTATCCCAGCTCTGTCATTACTGTGCATCCCTGCACAAGTCACTTAACTTAGTCTTCATAACTATAGAATGGGAATGATAATAATGATACCTTCTTCAAAGAGTTGTTCTTGAGGATTACATAGTACCAGCTACTGCCTCATTTCTTTTATCTCCTTTACAGCAAAACTCTTTGAAAGGATTTTTAAAACTTTTTATTATAGAAAGATTCAAACATACATGAAGGCCAGGCGCAGTGGCTTATGCCTATAATCCCAGCACTTTGGGAGGCTGAGGCGGGCAGCTCATCTGAGGTCAGGAGTTTGAGACCAGCCTGGCCAACATGGTGAAACCCCATCTCTACTAAAAATACAAAAACTAGTCACGGGTGGTGGCATGTGCCTGTAATACCAGCTACCTGGGAGGTGGGGGCAGGACAATTGCTCAAACTCAGAAGGTGGAGGTTGCAGTGAGCTGAGATCGCACCACCGCACTCTAGCCTGGGCGACAGAGTGAGACTCTGTCTCAAAAACAAACAAACAAAATATGTCAGAGAGAAAAAGACTTAGTATATTCTCACGTACGCATCGTCCGATTTTCAGTACTTATCAATTTATGGCTAATGTTTTATGTCTCACCTCTTCTCCTGGATTATTTTGCAACAAATCTCAGGCATATAATTTCATCTGTAGAATTTTCAATAGGTAATTCTAAAAGATAGGAGCTCTTTTACAAAAAAAAACCTCACGCTATATCATATCCAAAAATAACAGTAATTTTTTCCCCTATTTTTTGTAGTAATTGAATCTTACTCTGTCACCCAGTCTGGAGTACAGTGGTATGATCATGACTTACCGCAATCTTAACTTCCTGGGTTCAAGCAGTCCTCCCGCCTCAACCTCCCAAATAGCTGGGATTACAGGCACACACCACCAGGCCCAGTTAATTTTAAAGCCTTTTTTTTGTAGAGATGGAGGTCTGTCTATGTTGCCTGGGCTGGTCTCGAACTCTTGGGTTCAAGTAATCCTCCTGCTTCAGTCTCACAAAGTACTGGGATTATAGGTGGGAGGCACTGTGCCCAGCCTCAGTAGTTCTTTGATATAATCAAGAATCCAGTCATTGTCCAAATTTTCAATTATTTCAAATGTCAGGTTTTTTTCAGTGTTGTTTGTTTGAATCAAGCTATAAATAAGAATCATTCATTGTAATTTGTTGATTTACCTTTAAATCTCGTTTAATTTATAGGTTTCTCTCTCCGCCCTTTTTTTCATTTTTGCCATGTTTTTGTTGAAGAAACAAGACCATTTTTTCCTGTAGAGTTTCCTCTAGACTGGATTTTCCTGTTGCATCCCTGTGGTATTGCTAAATGATCTCCTCTCTCCCTGTGGTTTTTATAAATTGATAGAACTAGAGGCTTAATCACATTCAGGCTCTTTGTTATTTGGAAGTACCTATTTCCTTTTATAGTGCCATTGGTGAGCATTATCGAGATCCATTCATTCATCAGGAGTTGCAAAAATGATGATATTCTATTAGTCCTTCTTTTTTTTTTTTTTGAGACAGGGTCTCACTTTGTTGCCCATGCTGGAGTGTAGTGGCATGAACACGGCTCACAGCTGACTTACCCTTCTAGGCTCAGGTGATCTTCCTACCTCAGCCTCCTAAGTAGCTGAGACTATGGGTGCACCACCATCCCCAGCTAATTTTTGTATTTTTTGTAGAGATGGGGTTTCACCATGTTGCCCAGGCTGGTCTTGAATTCCTGGGCTTCCAAGGTGCTGGCATGACAGGCATGAGCTACTGCAGTAGGCCCTCATTCCTTCATTATTTGCTGGCTGAATACATCTACATGAAACTTCTCATTAACTCTCGTTACCTTGAGGAAAAAGAGGACAGATATTTGGAGTTTTTTTCCCCATTTACTTGCTAATTTTCAAAATAATGAATTGGTTCAGTTTCACTTTCTTTTAAATCTACTTTAGCCAAGATTTCACTCCCACAACACCACTGAACCTACTGTGGTTCATTCCTCTTAATGATGCATCAGCAGCATTTAGCACTGAGGATCAATCTCTTCTTGAAACACTGTCTTTACTTGGCTTTGAAGACACCACATCCTTTTGGTTTTTTTTCATCTCATTGACCTCACCTTTTCAGTCTCCTTTGCTGGTTCATTCTTATCTTAAACTCTTATGTTGGAGTACCCCAGGGCTGTCTTTAAACTTCTTCTCTGTATATATACTTGGATCCTTGGAGATCTCATTCGGTCTCATTGTTTTAAAAATGCCATTTTTATACTAAATACTCACATATTTCTATCTCCAGTCTATGCCTCACCTCCGAACTTCAGACTCACATGCAACTGTCTACTTTGTATCTGTGTTTGGAGTGTAATAGGCATTTCAAACCCAACCTGTCTGAAATCTAATTCCCAGTTTTCTCCTAAAGCCAGCTTCATCCACATTCTTCCTCATTTTAGTTAATGACAACATTCTTCCAATTGCTCTGGCCAGAATTTCTGGAGTAATTTTTGAGTCCTCTTTTCCTCTCTTATCCCATATCTAATTTTGGGGAAAATGCATTGATTCAAAATACAATACATGGAGCCGGGCATGGTAGCTGAGGCCTGTAATCCCAGCACTTTGGGAGGCTGAGGCCACTTAAGGTCAGGAGATTGAGACCAGCCTGGCCAACATGATGAAATCCCGTCTCCACTAAAAATACAAAAATTAGCCGTGTGTGGTGGTGTGCACCTGTAGTCCCAGCTACTTGGGAGGCTGAGGCAGGAGAATTGCTTGAAGCCAGGCAGCGGAAGTTACAGTGAGCCAAGATCATGCCACTGTACTCCAGCCTGGGTGACAGAGCGAGACTCCATCTCAAAAACAAACAAACAAAAACAAACCCCCTCCCCCAAAATATAGTACATGCAAAGATCAGATCACTTCTCACATCTGCCACTGATGCCACTCTTGTCTAAATCTCTATCATCTCTCACCAGGATTATTGCAATACTCTCCAGTTCGTGCTATTTCTCCTGTCCTCATCCTCCACTTTCACTTGCATTGCTACCATTCAAAATTTGACACTCAGTTCAGTCATCCCTTCTTCACATAGCAACCAGAATAACTCTTTTAAAATACGTCCGGTTATATTACTTCTCCCTTAAAACCCTCCACAGGTTCTCATCTCACTCAGAGATGCCCAAGTCCCTAAAATGACCTTTAGGGCCCTACATGATCTGTACCTCTGCTTCTTCTCTGATTGCATCTCTTACGCTTCACTCGTCCCATTCTATCTATACCGCCTTCCTTGAACAAGGCAAGCACACTCTTGACTCAGGGCCTTCGCATTTGCTCTTTTATCTGCTTGGAACAGTCATCACCACCTATGCTTTTGGCTTATTTTCTCACTTCCTTCAAATCTTTGCTCAAGAGTCATCTTCTCAATGAGCCTATTCTAGACCTCTATCTTAAAAACTGCACCTTCTCCAGTACCACTATACTCTCTTCTTGCATCATTTTTATCCGTTGTACTTATGACCCTTAAATATACCATATATTTGCCTTGTTAATTTGGTTGGTTTTCTTCCCCCACTTGAATGTAAGACAGCAGGATGTTTTTGTCTTGTTCACTGCTGTATCTTAGATTCCAGAGCAGAACTTAACACATGGTGATACTCCAGTAATAGGTTCAAGGGCGTGCAACCAGTGCAGGTGCATGGGGCCCATGCTCAGAGAGGGGGCCCTGCACTTGGAGTTTAATGCTCTGTGGTTGCTATCTTGAAATTCTTAATAATTTGATCTTTACATCTGTGTTTTGTGAGTCCGACTGGACACTGGAGCATGCTTCACAGGCTTGGTGCTCCAATTCGCATGTGATTTTGCCTCTGTTGTCCTTCACCTCTTCCAGATGGGTTCTCACCTACCTCTTCTTCCATTCCTTCTCAGTAACTGCCACCTTATGCCTCAGAGGGGCCTTGGGCATGGACGTGAGGAGGGTCAGAGTTGGGCATATGTGTGGCCTATGATCCAAGTCTCAGGGCAGGGCACTGGGTGCCTGTGAGGGTCTGTACTTGCCCTGCCAGTATCCCTGTGCTTCAGGAATACAACATTAAATAGAAAATAAAAAATACCATGATGAGTGGAGAGAGACCGTGGAAGGAGGTAAAAAGCTTTTTCCTGCTTTTGAACTAGAGGCCCCACATTTTCAATGTGCATTGAAAGTTTTCACCCTCACATCATGCAGCCATCCCTGTAGTGCTCAATACATATTTGTGAAATGAATAAATGAATACTATATGTAAAACTGAGAAAATCTGGAATGTGCTAGGCATTCAGTAGAAGTTAGCTGTTATCAGCTATTGGCTTATTAATGGCCACTTCTTGCTTTAAGTTTAACACTCAAGTTATATCCAACTATAGTTTTCTCCCCGTTTTGTGATGTTTTGACACATGTATGTCTTTGCTTCTTGTCTTCTCTGCTGGGAATTCTTTTCTCTTTTCCTCCACTTTCGCATACACGGCTACTACTCAATGTGGCCACCCCTTCCTCCAGGAAGTCTTCTGTTATTCGTCTTGGGTCAGCTCCTCCATCTGCACCCACTTAACACCCTGCATTCTTTCCCTCTGTCAGGTTTGCTTCTTCCAATGTGGCTAAGCTTCATCCAAAGACTCAGAACTTCATTTGATGGGCTTTGGAACATGACTGTGCCACTAAGCCAGTTTAGGCACCTCTTTTGCCAAGGGTGAGCTCCCTCCCTAACCCTATGCCCCTGAGTTAAGCATTTGCTCTTCCTCTGCTTCATGCCTTATCTGGAGCCAGATTGATTGCTCTTAGTACCCAGGGTCCCAGTGAGACAGGGACTTGCCTGAACCTCAGCCTGCTATTGGGATCCTAATACCTATCCTAGTTGGGTCCATGGAGAGCTCTTCTGGAATGGTGCTGTTCTGTTAGCACTGGAGCTGTGCACATTTTCTTTTTGTGTGTGCATGCTTTTTAACAACCTTGAGCTTCGGTATCTCTATCTATGAAATGGGAGTGAAAGTGTCCATCTGGCAAGTTTGTTGAGAAGTTTAAATAAAGAATACCTGACAAAATAGGAGCTCAGAAAAATATTCGCGCCTCCCTCTGCCAGAAGTAATAGTAGCTGCTGGCATGGGCCCTTCCTATTGGCATGGTCCTCCTGGTTTCTGTGCTGACATAAACAATTTTGAGCTACTCTAGTCTCAGTCTGTATGACACACTGGTCCTGCCTCAGCGTTAGTCACTATCTCCCCAGTAGGTCCTCCTGGCCTCAGAGAGGAAAAAAAAAAATCATTGTTTTGGTTCAAGTGTGATAAACAGTGATTGACAGGCCTGAAAAAGAAGCTGTTGAACAACGAGAAAAAGCCTCTAATTATTCCCCTTAACCTGTCTGTTATCCTGTCTGTTCAATTCATTCTTTGACAACCGCCTTTCCCCCCTGCTTTAACTGTTTAGGATTAAATTATTTTGAAGAAATGTGCTTTCAATAAATTTGTTAAGGCTAAAATGTTGACATGTGGAACATTCTCCATATTCTGAATCTGAGCTCCCCCATCCTCCACCAAGAGACTGGGAGTCACTCTTGCTGGTGAAGCATTGGTGATGGCAGCCAACAGGAGACTCAGGTCCCAGTGGGGGAAACCATCTTCTGGCCCTAGATCCTTTGCAATTAGCTAGGTGACCTTCTGGCAATGCCTTACCCTCTCAAAACCCAGCTGCTTCACCTGCAAAATAGACACACTCTACATATCTTTTGGAATAATGGATGTAAAAGCACTTTGGAAACGCAAAGGGTTTTTTTTTAATGTGATGCTCAAAATACAGACCAATTCAGTGAAAAAAAAGAATGACTGACAGTGGGCTGGTCACCCCAGCTTCTGCTCTTGGACTCGGTCTCTGATCTTGGTCCCTCGGGCAGTGTCCTCTGTGTAAGTCCTCTCTGTAATGTTCATCTCTGTAATGAAGAGGCTGGTGAACCCTTCAGGGACTCTCCTGGGACTGGGGAAGGTGGAGGAAGGGAGGAAGAAGAAGGATCTTAGGATGAGGGAGAAGGGGTACGGAGCCTAGGATTTTACTGTGGGAGCTCACAGCCACAGGCTTTAGGAGTGATCATTGTAATTATTGTTACCTTTGTCACATCACTTGCTCATCCTCCCGCACTGTTGCTTGGACCTATAAATTACACTGATGGTCATTGTCAGTAGCCTGGGCATGGTTTAACTGGGCATGGTTTAATCCAAGGAGTGGGTTCTCTTTTTTTTTTTTTTTTTTTTGAGACAGAGTCTCACTCCGTCACCCAGGCTGGAGTAGGGCAGTGGCGCGATCACAGCTCCCTGCAGCCTTGACGTCTCGTGCTTAGGTGATTCTTCCACCTCAGCCTCCTGAGTAGCTGGGACCACAGGCATGCGCCACCGCACCTAGCTAATTTTTTGTAGAGATGGAGTTTTGCCGTGTTGGCCAGGCTTGTCTCGAATTCTTGGACTCAAGTTATCTGCCCACCTCAGCTCTGCAAGGTGTTGGGATTACAGGCGTGAGCCACTGCGCCAGCCTGGAGTGGGTTCTCTTGGTAGTGAATCCACTGTGGTCTGCATAAAGGACCCAGTCGGTGATGATAAGAAGAGCCTGGGCCGAGAGTCAAGAGCCCCTACCTAATCTCATAGTCAGCTTTTTGGAGTTGAGCTGAAAGTTAAACAGCACTCTGTAAGAAGGGACTTAAGCATTCGACTAATCATAGTAATGAACATTGTGGGCACTTTTGTTTTGCGGGGTTTTGTTTTGACAATCTCTCTCTCTGTCACCCAGGCTGAGAGCAATGGTATAATTAGGGCTCATTGCATCCTCAAACTCCGGGGCTCAAGTGATCCTCCTGCCCCGGTCTCCTTAGTAGCTGGGACCACAGGTGGACGCACCACACCCAGCTAATTCTTTTATACATTTTTTTCTTCTGTTAGAGACAGGGGCTTGCTACGTTGCCAAGGCTGGTCTCAAATTCTTGGCCTCAAGCTCTCCTCCCACTTCGGCCTCCCAAAGCACTGGAATTACAGGCATGATTATTATGCTTGGCCTGCACACGTTCTTTATGTCAGGCAGATGCCAGCCAGGGGGCTTTCCTGCCCCTCAAGATATAGATAAAACTGGCTGGGTGTGGTGGCTTACCCAGCAGTGTGGGAGGCTCAGGTGGCAGGATTATTTGTGGCCAGGAGTTTTAGAATGGTCTGGACAACATAGCAAGACCCCATCTCTACAAAAAAATTTTAAAAATAGACAGATGTGGTGTTGTGTGCCTGTAGTTCCAGCTACTCAGGAGGCTGAGGTGGGAGGATTGCTTGAGCCTGGTAGTTTGAGGCTCCAGTGAACTGTGATCCTGCCACTGCTCCACATGACAGCCAGAGGGATCCTTTACGAGATAAGCTACATCGTGTTGCTCCTCTGCTTAGACCTTCCAGTGGCTTCCCATCTCATGCAGAGGGTGACCCATCTTACAGTGGTCTCCAAGGCCCTACATGATTTGGCCCCCAGCTACCTCTCACATCTCATTCTCTACCATCTTCTCTCATTCATCAAATTCAAGCCATACTGACCTCCCTGCCATTATTCCAACACATCATGCCTGTTTCCATGTCAGGGCTCTTACACTTCTTCTGCTTGGAATGCTCTTCCTCCAGATATCTGCGTGGTCTTGTACTTTGCTGTCCCTCTCTCACTTTGTTCAGGTCTCTGCTCAAATGTCATCTCATCATATGGTCCTTCCTTGACGGTCCTATGTGAAAAAGTCCCCTTAACCCTCACTATCCTTTTATCTTCTTTTATTTTTCTTTATTGCACCTAGCCACCTAACATATTATTTATCTATTTGTTTATTTGCTTACTTTGTCTCCTGCCAGGTCCCCACTAGAATATAAGCCCCGTGTAAGCAAGTGCTTTATCTGTTCTGCTCAACCTCTTTGTCCCCAGTTCCTAGAGCAATTTCCAGCACACGGTGGGCACTCAACAACTATTTGTTGAAATCCTCGTTGAAAAGTAAAATTGCCAGGTTTTGGTAATTGTTTGGATATGGAAAATAAGGTATAGGAAGAGTTTGAGGGGTTAAGAATTTCTAAAGCAGGACTTTGTAGAATAATTTATGTGGTTATTACCAAGCTTTTTTTTTGTCCTCTGGCCCAGTTTATCTCGGACACCATTAGATGTCACCACGTATTTTGCTCCATTAAAGTCTCATTAATGCAAAAATCCTAAGACTCCTGAGAAGCAAATTTGATAGCAGATCTGTGACTGGGCGAGGCAGAACTGCACTCCGGGAGGACACTTAGCTTGCTTATCTACTGAGAATCAAGCACGGTGTGGGGGTTGCAATCTTCTGTATCTGGTTGGGACTTAATTGTGCTAAGGAGTACCAGGCTGAGGAACTATTTGGGTCGCATCCATGCTGTGGACATGAGTCTCAGGACTCCCTCTGTGACAGGTTTATGGGTGCAGAGGTGGCCAGGCATGAAAAAGAGCAGAGGCCATGGTCGGATACATGGAGTTCAACACAGCGAAGCTGGATCACCTGCTAGTTCTCACCTCCCGAGGTGAGGAAAGAGAAGGGGACTGTGTTAGCTTCCCAGGGCTGCTATAACAAAGTACCACAGACTGGGGGCTTAAAACAACAGGCATTTATTATTTCACAGTTCTGGAGGCTAGAAGTTCAAAATTAAGGTGTCAGCAGGGCTGCACTGTCTCTAAGACTTTGGTTAGACTCTTTGCTTGCTTATTCCTGGCTCGTGGAAGCTAGGATTGCTTGTGGTCATCTTTGCAGGCTCAAGAGAGGAAGCCCAACTATAGCAGCAGAGAATGAGGCCAATACAGAGAGAGAAGCAGAACTGAGAAATGGAAAGAGTAACAAAGTTGCTTGGGCACATCGTTTGAGTCCCAGATCCAGAGAGGCCTGAAGCTGTCTCTCACCTGCACCTTATCTCATCCTTCTGAGTTCTGTGAGCCAAGGAATCTCCTTTTTGGATTAAGCTGGTTTGAGTTGGTTTTCTATTACTTGCACTCAAATACTGTAGTTCTAAAAAAAAATAGTACAGCATATATCTTTTCAATAAATTCCCCTTTTCCTGAGGGGACTTGATTGAACGACTCTGTAATTCACAGTCAAAAGGACCCAACTGAAAAAATGAGGGAGGCACTTGACTCCCTGTTTTATAGTTGAGAAGACTGAGGCCAAGGTCACACCCTTAGTAAATATCAGAACTAGTATGTGAACTCAGGAATGGATTCAAACAGTGGGGATCCAGAGGTTGTTTTTCTGCAATATATTTCATCATATGTCTACAGAAGACTTGAGTAATGATGAAGGAGAAACCATTCATGTTCCAGCCCCACAACTCATTTACTGAGTTATTGAAATCCTCTGGGCCTCAGCTTCCTCCTCTGTAAAATAGGGTAATAATATTTCTTACCTCATAGAACTGCAGTAAGAATTAAATAAGATTTTAGATATGTAGATATTACAGAGAGAGATGCAGATAGAGATATACACAATGCATAGAACAGTTTCTGGCACATAGAAAACACTCAATAAAAGTTAGTTATTATTATAATAATTATCATCACCACCATCATCATTATCATTAAACTCCTGGGCTTAAGCCCAAAACCATCAATCAGCCTACACTCATGTCGCTAGCAGAGGGACAGCTGCACTTGCTGTCAGCTTATTCTCAAAGCCTCAGGATTTGGCTGTTGCTGGTAGAGCATTTTAATGTGTCTCAGTGTTTTCATTTCTGTCATTTTGTTGTACCTGCCCCCTGAGGCGGCTGAAGCAGAGAAATCCTCGAGAAAAATAAATAAGTAAAATAAGCTGTGATGAAGCCCCTTTGTTATTCTCTGCGTTCAAGCTGTTTTTCAGGGTATCTTTTGGTAACCAGGCCAAGACTCAGAATCCAGTGGATCGAGCACAGGTTTTGGTTCCTGGGGGTGACAGACTGGGTGGGTGGGGGCCAGCGGGTGATGTGGACAATATGGGGTGGCTTGGCAGACAGCAGCTGGGGCAACAATGCATTCTGGAAGCAGTAGTTTTCAAATTCATGTAACAGCATGACGATCACCCATTAATTAGAGCCACAGATATTCAGAAGCCAGCTTAGCAATCTCTAAAGATTATTTTTAACTACACACACCAGACAGCCGGGCTGGCTCCCCTGGCAGCTCTGTCAATCTCAGCAAATCTGAGTTAGAGTCATGGAAGGTGACAGCAGGGGAAATGGTGGGCTGGGACAGCATTCCTCTTGGGTGTGCAACAATTGGAGAAAAACGTTTAGGCTAGGCAGACCCACCCATGGACCAGACCACCACGGCAAATAAGAACCCCTTTCTGTTACCAGCGCTTATCAGGGCCTTCTACCTGCTCCTGCCCCTGACTGATGAAAGAATCTTTTGAGTTCCTGATCCACTGGCACGGTCTCTTGCTTTCAGTCCTGCTCTTTAGAATTTAAAGATGACCTTCATTTCAGCATCTCTACTTTGACCTTTAGAGGTTTCAAGGGCAGACCTGCATTTCCAGTCTGTCTGCTTTGGATAACACCCTATCAGGCTGGAAACTTGCCATACACAGATCTTCTGCAACTCTTCCCACCTTCCCAACAAAGACCACTGGACAGATTTTGTACTCTTATTCCTCCCTCTTCTCCAGAGAGTTGGATTCAGAGGGCTGGAGTAAAGACTGAGCATCTGAATTTTAACCTAAGTACCTTAGGTGACCTGGTGCAGGTGGGTCCTGCATTCATACACACTACCTCACAGGTTCCATGAACATTCCCTTCTTGTCTCCTTTACTTGTACAGGGATGCTTTTCTCTTTAGTCGTGGCCTTTTAGGTTATGCAGAGGAATAAATTCAGCTTGCAGAGATTTGGGAAATTTTGTCCTTATGAAGCAAGAGGTTACACAGGAGGAAATGATGTGACATCTCAAGATTATTGGAGAAGAGACTTTACAGAGACATTATATGTAAGTTTTTGCCATTATTATCTTTTCCACCTTTTCTTTATTCTGTCTCCTCTGTCCCACAAAACCCTGATCCCATGATGAAGAGTAGGAGAAAAGGCATCAATCATTGTCTTCCTGGGACTTTCTTTCCTTTCAATGGATAGTACCACTAATCTTGCTCTCAGTTCTAGATATTTTCATCATTCTTAAGTGTACCACTATGCTTTGAGGGCCCTCAAGTTGTCTACATTCTATTTATGAGACAGGATAACTTAGGTTCCATGAGGGGGTCATAAAACACTTTAGATTAAAAAAAAAAGTTATAGTAGGCATAGTCTGCAACAAAAGAGATAAGAAAAGCCATCATGTAAACAACAGGTAATTCAGGGCCATTCCATTTTGAGGAAGGAAGGGAAGAGCCTTGATTCAGACACAGGGAGATGGGAGAATGGTATTAGGTTGTGCAAAAGTAGTCACAGCTTTTGTCATCCCTTTCAATGCAAAACCGCAATGACTTTTGCACCAATCTAATGGTTTTCTGCCTTTTAGCATGGTTTAGTCCACTTCTGTTTCACGATAACACCTTCACACGGTTAAGACTTTGTAGCACTAGGTCTCTGTGATCTGATGACTTACAACACTCAACTATATTGTTTGATCCTCACAAACTTTCAACATAGTGTAATTAATTAATTAAGTAAATATTCATTAAGCTCTGACTGTGTGCCAAATGCTCTGTGAGGTCCTTGATATATGCAGAGGTAAATCAGACAAGATCTTTGTCCCTAGGGGTTCATTCCTTGGAGGAAAACCAAGGGTCAGAGAAGCCGAGTGACCTGCCAGATTTGCAAATCAAATAGTGGCAGAGCCAAGACTGGAAACAAAGAACCCCGTTCTTTCTTCTCCATAGGATTCAGTTACTGAGATCATGATCTCTTATTTTGGTTTTCTTTTCTTTTCTTTTTTTTGTTTTGAGATAGGGTCTCTCTCTCTGTCATCTAGCAGGAGTGCCGTAGTGCAATCACAGCTCACTACAATCTCCAACTCCTAGGCTCAAGTGATCCCCTGGCCTCAGCCTACCAAGTAGCTGGAACTATAGGCGTGAACCACTATAACCTGGCTAATTAAAACCTTTGTTTTTGTAGAGACAGAGTCTTGCTATATTGCCCAGGCTGGTCTTGAACTCCTGGCCTAAGCAATCCTCTCACCTTGGACTTCCACAGTGTGGGGATTACAGGTGTGAGCCACCATGCTCAGCCATGATCTCTTATTCTTGACATCTTGAGATGCAAGTACTGGGCCAAGGCTTTAAATGGCTTTTCCTGCAGTGGGATTACCAAGTCCTGACCACCCTGCAACCCCTGCTCTGGCAATGATCTCCATCTCCTGGTATTTGTGCTCTTGTGTAATTTCCTTCCACTAAGTGACTAATGATTCACTTCTGGCAAATAAAATGCAGTAGACGTGATAGAATGGCACTTCTGCGATAGGTTATAAAAAGATTGTGGTTTGCACCCTGGGTGTGCTCTCTCTCGCTGTCTTTCCTGAATCACACGTGGTAGAGGAAGCAAGCTGCCATAGTCTTTTGGAGAGGCCTATGTGTTGTGACGAGGAACTAAGATCTTTAGCCTCACAACTCATAAGGAGCTGACGCCTGATGACAACCATGTGAGCAAGCTTGGGATTGGAGCCTTCAGCTCTAGCTGGGTCTTCAGATGAGACCGTGTTCCTGGCCAACAGCTTGATGGCAGCCTCTTCAGAGAACTTGAGCCAGCAGAGAACTTGAGCCAGAGGCATGCAGCTAAGTCACATTCATATTCCTGGCCCATAGAAACTGGGAGATAATAACGTTTTTTGTTTTAAACTATTAAACTTCAGAGTAATTTGTTATACAGAGATAGATAATACAGTATCTTTGCTGCCTGGACTTTTAACTTAGTCCTCTTCTGCCTAGAGGTGTCTCCAAGGGCCCACTCAGCCTGGTGATGATAATTGGAACTGAGAGACTACAGTTTGTTGAGGGGCACTGGAGTTAGGGGAGTACGGCTGGAGGAGCAGAAAGTAATTCTACGAGGAATGACCTCATCCTTCAGAGAATGGCTGTGGAGGAACACAGGGCTGGAGAATAAAGCCTCTCTGTCATGCAAGTCCAGCTGGGCTGGGCAAGGTCTCGGTGCCAAGCCAGGCTGAAAGTGTTAAAGACTATGGACTTTCCCTTGGCAAGATTGGGGCTCCCATTAAGTCACTAGGGAGAAGATGAAAAGTGAGAGGGAATTGGGGCAACAGTATGGACATCGGAAGCTATAGTTAGTGTCCAAAGGATCAGGCTCTGCTACTTACTGGCTCAATGACCTTGAACAAGTTGTTTAAGTTCTTTGAATCAAACATTTGAAGTGGGTATTGGAATAATATCCACTTTGAAGGGCCAATTTAAAGATTAAATGGGATGATTTAGATAGAGCTTTGAGCAGAATGCAGAATAGTTGATATTACTATTATTCCTGGAAGGGATCCAAGTTCGCAGTTTTGCCTTCAGTGTTTCTGCTGTGATCTGGGTGGGTGGAAGGGGCCAGCAGGGCCCCCCCAGTAGGGCTGTGGAGGGCAATTTGGTGAGCCCCTCTCAAAAGCAAATGCATAAATAAAAGGCCAGTGGAGATACCAGAGACCACCTCAAAAGGGAATTGGGACATCAGAAGATTCGTGTGAAAAAGGCTTGTAGTCTACAAAACATGGGTAAGCCTTCAAATATAGCTCAACCCTTATTTGACATAGAGAAACTCTTATTGACAGCTTGCCCCAAGAAGTCAATGGACAAAAATGGGCAAAGGGTCTCATCTAGAAGTCATGACTCATGGTTCTCCAGAGAAATCGTACAGGAGTAGAACCCAGGAGGGTGAATTCACACCTCATCGATGTCAGTAATTTCACACTGAGGAGAAGGTATCAGTGTAATGAGTTGGAAAACTAGATAATATTAGAAGAGAAGTGATGCTTCAGAAATGAGATGAAAGTTTTTGTAGAAAAGATCACAGAAAGTCCATGATTATAAAAGATAGCCTTGATTGATCACAGTTGGGTGGAAGATGTAAGAGGATGAAAAAATTGAGTAATAAAAACGTATATGAACACTTCCCAAGGTTTGCAAGGGTTATGTTTCTGAGTCTGGTATATTTCAAAAATTGTACATGTGTTGACATTACGTATGTGAATCTAACTTAATTCTGAAGATGATTATTGTATACAAGACCCTACAGAGAATATGATAGAATAGGGCTACCTGTATGTGATCGGTCCCTAAAGTTTTTGAAACATTAGTAGGTAAAAGCAGGATAGGTGCTCATTTAAAATTTGTGGGCCCGTGTGGTTGCTCATGCCTGTAATATCAGCACTTTGGGAGGCCAAGGCAGGAGGATTGCTTGAGCCCAGGAGTTTGAGACCAGCCTGAACAACATGGCAAAACCCCGTCTCTACTAAAGATACAAAACTTAGCCAGGCAAGGTGGCACATGCCTGTAGTCCCAGCTACTCAGGAGGTTGAGGAGGGAGGATCACTGGAGCCTGGAAGGTCGAGGCTGCAATGAGAAGGTTGAGCCTGGGTGACAGAGTGAGACCCTGTCTCAAAAAATATAAAACCGGGCCTGGTGGTGGGCGCCTGTAGTCCCAGCTACTCAGGAGGCTGAGGCAGGAGAATGGCGTGAACCTGGGAGGTGGAGCTTTCAGTGAGCTGAGATTGCGCCACTGCACTCCACCCTGGGCGACAGAGCAAGACTCTGTCTCAAAAAAATAAAATAACATAAAATAAAATAAAGTAAAATAAAATAAAACAATAATAAAATAAAATAAAATATAATTTACAGATCATTTTCTGAATCTAAATTTACAGATCTTAATTTACCTTTGGAGGAGACTGCTGCTTTAAGAAAAAAAATCTCAGAATGGCCCTTTTGTTATCCAGAAGTAAAACATAGTACTCATTGTTCTTGATGGAAATTGTGACATCATTGTTAAACTGACTATAGATATTGGTAATGTAAATTGTGACTTTGCAAAGCTACTATTTACTGAGTATTTCCCATAAGGTCAAAAGAACCACTTGGAACACTCGTTCAACATACAGATTCTGAGCCCCTCCCTGAAGATCTGATTCACTAGGCTTGGTGTAAAGCCCTGGAACCCATAGATTTAACAAGAGCCCTCCACTGGTTTATAAAATGGAAAATAGTTTGGGAAGTAGTGCTTTACATGATTTATGTCAAGTAATTATTACAATTGCTCTCTGAAACCGCTACCATGATTATCTCAATTTTACAGATGAAGAAACCAGCTCAGAGTATAAGATATGGTATACCTAAGTCAAATAGTTAACAAACAGGAGAGCTGCTGACTCTGATACCCAGGACTGCTTGTCTTCAAAGCCAGGTGCATAGCCATTTTACTATTCTGGTTGGTAGTCATGGTTGATCGCTAGCTGCATAGGTTAGCTGGCTGGCTGTTTCCACATACGCCCTTGCTGGGTTAGGGCATGGGAAGTTGCTTGCAGGGAGTGGGGCATAGAGGGGAAGAATGGGAGGTCTGAAGTCTTCTTGGTGAGATACTTTATGGACTCTGAGCTCAAAGAGTGCTGCTTTGGGGTCCAGGAGACAAAATGTGACACCGACACAGATCTGGGGCCCTAGATAGAGGTGATATTGAGAGCACCAGGAGCTGGTACCCTCCAAAGATCACTGGTGATTTCAGAAGGGGCATCTAAGAATCTCCCTCTGATGCTACCAGGGCTGTGACACGGGTCAGGGCACCTGAAATAGGAAAGGGAGAATATGATGGATGTTGTGCAGTGATTGTAAATAGGTGGATTGTTTTAAGAGCATATAAGATATGCCCTTGGGGACTGCTCCAAATAACTGGGAAATGCCTTTTGTGAGGAAGGTTGGATGAGGTGGGAGCCCAAGTCATTGTCATGTGCACAATAAAAGTTAATGGGACCCCATTTTATATCCACAGACCTTGACACTTAGATTACATAATTGGATTTTTGATGTGTCTAGACCTCATTATGTTCTTAAGGACAGGTGCTGTAATACAGTGTCTAGCTCAGGGGGAGAGATGTAATAAAGATCTTGTGTTGAATAGAGAAAATTTGAGCTGTAGCTCCCCTCTTTCACTAACTGTTTGTATTAGGCCATTTTTTGCATTGCTATAAAGAAATACCTGAGACTGGGTAATTTTTAAAGAAAAGAGGTTTCATTGGCTCACGGTTCTGCAGGCTTTACGGGAAGCACGGTGCTGGGATCTCCTTGGCTTCTGGGAAGGCCTCAGGGAGCTTGCAATCATGTTGGAAGCCAAAGGGGGACCAGGAGCGGGAGAGAGAGAGTGGCGAGGGTGGTGCCACACACTTTTAAACGCCCAGCTCTCACAAGAATTCACTCTCACTATCGCAAAGACAGCACCAAGCCATGAGAGATCCACTCCCATAATCCAAACACCTCCCACCAGGCCCCATCTCCAGCATTGGGGATTACAATTCAACACGAGATTTGGGCAGGACAAACATCAAAACTGTATGTCTGTTCCTCAGCTTCCTCTTCCTTCCTATTCCATAGCCCAGCTTTACTTCTGGCAAAGACTAAGATGCTGAGGCTCTTGTGTTTGTTCTTCTCTTCTCACATATTGGTCATGTAGTGGGTAGGAGATATAGGATGGTGATTTATTGAGTGATTTGTGAGACATTGGCCTAAGAACTCAAATACAAATGCACACCCATGCTACTATCTCATTTAATCCTCACCTCCACCCTGTGAAGAAAATGTTATCCATACATGATAATGAGGGCTCCTCTACCCAGAGCATGAAGGTATGGAAAACAAAGTTTCCGTTTGAGAATGAGACTCTTTAGATTCTTACACAATGGATGAGAATAGCCATTTACAGTGAAATAAAAATCAGTCTGTGAAGATGTGACCTAAGAGTTTGAGACTCCCTCCCCGCTACCTCCAGTGCCATTCAAGGTGACCAGGGAGGCATTCCCAAAGGGAGTGTAATTACAAAGTGGAAACCAAGCAATTTGCTTTCCATTCTTTTGGGAAAGGCAGGGAGAAGAGAAGGCAAGTGGTTGGCCTGGTAGGATGGAAAAGGAAACCCAAAGAACTTGGCAGTGCCCACACACTGAAGAGAGCAGAGGGAGGCTAACCAAATGGAGACCTACCTTTCTGTGGCAATGCTGTGGCAGGATGGTGAGAGGTCCACAAGTCACTTAGACAGGGGCCCCTGATTAAGATCAATAAAGCAAGTCATAGACTCTTATTCCAAGCTTCACAAGCAAGACACTTCCATAGGTCCCTGGGATTGCCAAGCCTCTGGGTGGGAGCATACTCCCTGAGCCACTGTGCCCATCAAGTCTGCTCCCTGGCCTTCTGGGATTTATGCTCCAGTTCTTGTGCTCTTGGACACTCTGACTCCTGAGATGTGAACCATCCATATGCCAATAAACCAGGTCTGGGAGCTTCTCAGGCCGTGCACAGATTCTGGACTGTGGTGAGTTGATGAAAGGAAATGCCCGTCTGGTGAGCCACCTGGCCTTCCTTAGGAACACCCCTCTGAATCTCTGGGCCCAGAGCATACCTTTTGCATAATAGAAAGTGTCACTCCCTCCACTCTGGCAGCCAAACGAACACAGATTTTAAACACCTGGCCAAGGTCACTCAAGCAAAACCCTTTTTCCTCTGTTCCCGAAGCCCACACACGTATCTCCTCCCCAACTGTCCTTCCAGAGATTTACCTTCTGTGTCTCCCCCTTTCTCTCCACTCCTTCCTCATGGGCCCTTCTCTATTGTCCCACAGCCTTGTGGTGGCAACTCCAGCAGTTTTCCACAGGGGAGTCCTCTTCTGGGCCAAGGCTGCTTCGCGGGAGCCTTTGAGCTCTTGCTTCTGTCTCCTTACAGGACCCCGACTACTGAAGGCCCAAGACTCTTGGCAGTCTGAATCCGGGGTCCCAGCTGCCTCGCTAGGCTGGCAGATCTCTCTCCACTAATGCAGGTGTCTTAGAAGGTAGGCCTTGTTGCTTCAGAAAGCAGTGGGTGTTAGAGGCTAAAATGGCAGACTGTCTCTCATGGGCCGCTCAGGTGAGCAGACTGCTCGAGAGAGGCCTTGGGTCAGTGTTCTTGTCTGAGAGGGGCCTTTGGAGACGGTGGCCCAGAGACCTCTGACCTGGCTTGAGGAGAATGAGGGAACCAAATTCCAAGAGCAGGCTGAACATGCCTCAAGTGATGCTGTGGCTTCAGGTTTTTTCTTTATTATCCCATTTCCTCCTCACAACAACCCCTCTCCTGAGGACCTTATATCTCAGAAGAGGCAGCAAACTTGCCCAAGGCCACCTAGCTAGAAAGTGGCTGAGTAGGGGGCAGAACCCAGGTCTGTCTGACTCTCACTCTGCCCTGGCGTGGAACTCCCTGTGGTGTGGGGGTGTGACGCGTCCTCCTGGGTTGGAAGCACAGGAGCAGCATGACGCTTCTAGACAGACCGAGCCTATCAACCACCCTGGTGGACCATCTGTGTTAGGAAGACCAGTCTTAGGCACAAGCCTGGCCCATGGAAGACAAGCCACTTATGCTAGTGTCCTTGTCATTCCACCACAGGCACCAGAAACTACCAACAGAACTGATTATTATTACTGTTATTTTTACAAAGAGGCTGCTATCTTAGACCAGCAAGGAGAATTCGTGTCCCCTTCTGCCCAAAGCAAAGTGCTGGGTGACTTGGCTTCTTTTTTTCTTATTTTTGAGACAGGGTCTTGCTGTCACCCAGGCTGGAATGCAGTGGCACAATTATGGCTCACTGCAGCTTCAACCTCTCGAGTTCAAGCAATTCTCCCACCTTAGCCTTCCAGGTAGCCGGAACTACAGGTGCGTACTACCATGCCCAGCTAATTTTTATTTTTTGTAGAGACTGGGGTCTCACAATGCTGCCCAGGCTGCTCTTGAACTCCTGAGCTCAAGCAATGCCCCTCGTTTCGCCTCCCAAAGTGCTGGGATTACAGGCGTGAGCCATCCCACCTAGCCCTGACTTGGTTTCTAGTTCTTTCTCCAGCCAATGACTTGCCACAGAGTCTCAGTTACTTGTTTAGGCCTTGGCGTCCTCGGATTTTCCTAGATGATCAGCAGAGACGCTTGTAGAGCCACATGGCAAAGTTTTGACAGTTTTTTTTTTTTTTTCTTGAGACATAGTCTCACTCTGTCACCCAGGGCGGAGTGCAGTGGCGTGATCTCTGCTCACTGCAATCTCTGACTCCCGGGTTCAAGCAATTCTCCTGCTTCAGCCTCCCGAGTAGCTGGGATTACAGGTGTGTGCCACCAAGCCCGGCTAATTTTTATATTTTTAGTAGAGACGAGGTTTCACTCTGTTGGCCAGGCTGGTCTCGAACTCCTCAAGTGATCCACCCACCTCAGGCTCCCAAAGTGCTGGGATTATAGGCATGAGTCACCATGCTTGGCCTGGGTTTTTTATTTCTACATTTTCGGAACCCAAAGTGGTGCTGCCTGACACATGGTAGGCACGCAGCACAAGTTTGTGGTGTGCATGAATAAACGAACCAGTGACCATTTAGGTGTGGAGGGGACTCATAGTATCTGTAGCCCTGCCCCTTAGGCATTCCTTTCCTTGGTCTTAAAACGGTCCCTTACTCTGTACCTGATGTCATCAGCCAGGACAAAGGAAGCAACTTTGGCACAGATATCTTCTGCTTAAGGGAAGCCCATTGTGTGAACACTTACACTTACAGGAATGTTAAACTATGATGATAGTGGTTCTTTTAAATGCACATCTGTGAGGAAAGATAAGCAAGACCTCACCATAAAGTACTCACAGGCCTGGGCAGGGCCTGGAGAACACTGTTAAGAGTGCAAACAATAAAGAGCTGTCACAAAAGACAGAAAATGGTTTCTTACAGTCATAATTATGCTTAAAAAAAAGACAAACTGACATTTTGGTACGTTTCCTTCTAGATGTCCTTCTTTGCGTATTTTTTTTTGTAGAGATTGTAACGCATACATATTTGAATCCTGCTATTTTTATTCCACATAACATTAACTTTTGCCCACGTTGTTATAAACTCTTTAGCGACATCAGTTTTAATTATTGAATAATACTCCATTTATGGATGTACCATAATTTATGTAACCACTCCCTCATTGCTAATCATTTAATTTCCAGTTTCTCCCCTATTATAATCAAGGTACTCTGCTCAGAAGATCTTTGTGCATTAAACTTTTTCAGTATTTTAGATTATTTCATAAAGATAGGTGATCAGGAGTCAAATGCTCAGTCTCCGGGAGTGAGTCTTAAGATTCTTTTCTTAAAAATTTTTTTAAATTGAAAAATTTTTATTTTTAAGATTCTTGAGAATATATTATTGTTAATTTGAGAAATTTTCTCATCGTTCTTCAGAATCCAGGCTCTGTGTTCAGACAAGTGGTGTGCAAACACCTGTTCTGGCATTTACAGTATGGACTTGGCCACCTTGGTTGACCTTCTTAAGTCTCAGTTCCTTAGCTATCAATTGAGGATTATGACTGCACCCTCCTCATGGGACTGTTGTGAAGACAAACGAATAAGACAGGCAAAGCTCAGTGCTTGGCACAGGGTGTGCTCCCCACATATTAGCTAGTACTAATTTGCTTATCTTTGGTTATCAATGAGGAAGGGCCTTTTCACTTATGCCTATTGTCTGTTTACCTTTCTGTGTGTATATGTGTGTCTAAATTAAGATATATGGTTTTAAGGTGAAAAATGAAATCCTAAGGGACTATTTATTAGGTCAATTAGCAGGCGTATAGCTCTTTTTTTCCCTCTTTTAGAAAGGGTGCTGCCCAGGCTGGCCTTGAACTCCTTGGCTCAAGCAATCAGCCTCCGAACTAGCTGAGACTGCAGGTGCACACCACCGCGTCTGGCAAATACAGCTCTTTCTCAGGGTTCATCTAACCTCGAAGAAGAGCAGATACTAATGCTGTACAGTTTCTACCCAGCATTTCTCCTTTGGGCTAGTTTGGGAATCTATCATAATACTTATCTTTCTCTTTTAATGTTTAAGACTAACTACATTCTTAAGTATGATTTTTATTGTGTGAAGAGATCCTGTGGGAATACATTGCCAATTGCGGAACAAATTCAGAGACAGAACTAGATTTGATTTCCAGAAATCTGTAGTACTGCCGACCTCTCTAAGAGCACATTTCTCAGCAAAGCAAGAACTCCCAGGGCAAGAATCCTGTCCGCTGGGGACAGCTTTAGCCCCTTAGGAGCACAGAGCAGTCCAAGCAGCCGTTGCAACTTCCCCTCCCACTGACGGCATCTATAAATCCATTTCCTGTCTTGTAATTATGTCTCATGTGGTAATTAGCCCCTTTATATAAATGAAGCCAAATTTCCATGTGTAATGGACTGAAGCCCAAGTGTATGCGAGGAGTTGAAATGCAGCTTTGGCAGGAGGGGGGCCTTCGAGATCTCCTTGGGGGCAGGGAGGAAAGCCCTCTGTGTGAGGAGTCTACACAGCCAGGCGCTGTGCTGGTACTTTGCATGCACCATTCCATACCCTCCTCAGGCTGATCCTTCCTTCCCGGCACCTTTGCCTTTGCTTTTATTGTCCAAGGCCAGCTTCTGTGCACTCTTCAGGTAGAAAATCAAAACCATCAGTGGTACTTAGATGAACACGTGACTCTACATGTCAAAGGCTCTGCGGGGTGTAAGGAAGGAAGTGCTGTAGGAACCAGCCAAGGACAGCGCCCCTGAAGCCTTGTTCCTTCCTGGAATTTCACGGGGACCACTGACCTTTCACAGCCCTGAATGTGCACAGGCACCTGTGGAGCCAGCATCAGGGTGGGGCTTCAGGATGCCAGGAGCCCAGAAACCAGCGCAGGCACCCAGCTGTGGGAGGAACATTTGAAATATTGCTGCAGCCCTTGGGAGGACAAGACAGGGACACAGGGGCAGAGACAAGGATGGAGGGGGCGGTTGGAAGAGGTGGGTGCAGGCTTATGACCTTGAAAAGGGAATTTGGGACAGTGAAGAACGAGGCCACATGTCCCTTTATCTCATCTCCCTCTATCTTCTTTCTTTTTTCCTTTCACTCTTCTCAGGCATCTCCTTCCCACAATCAGGCTGCATTTGCCAGGGGGGTGGAATTCACGATCTTTTAGCTTGGACAGAGAATTAGAGGGGGCAGTGAGCACAAATTGTCAGGAAGGCTAAGAAAAGAGTAGGGAGGACATTGGATTAGCCTTGAATCTTTGAGCAGGCTACTTAGATGCTGCTAAGTCCCCTGAGGTCCTGATCTCTAAAATGGGGATAATAATTGATGTCTTGCACACCTCACTGGACTGAGGAGAAAGTGGAATAGACTCGATTTTGATTCAAGGGAATGTCTGAGTATATACTGGTTTTTCAGGGATGTGCCTGGGAAAATATGTATAAATGCATGTTTATATGTAAGTATGTGCACATTGTCCATTCCACACAGACACGGTCAACTGAATGTATGTCTTTTTGTCTTTTAGGAATTTAAAACCACCACATACAATAATAAGTACTTACTACTCATTAACCACTTACTCTATGCTAGACCCTATCTCAGCTCTGTACATATATTTCTTTTTTTTTTAATTTATTTTTATTTATTTATTTTTCTGGAGACAGAGTCTCACTCTGTCGCCCAGGCTGGAGTGCAGTGGCACGATCTCGGCTCACTGCAAGCTCCGCCTCCCGGGTTCACGCCATTCTCCTGCCTCAGCCTCTCCGAGTAGCTGGGACTACAGGCACCCGCCACTACACCTGGCTAATTTTTTTTTTTTTGTATTTTTAGTAGAGACGGGGTTTCACCGTGGTCTTGATCTTCTGACCTCGTGATCCACCCGCCTCGGCCTCCCAAAGTGCTGGGATTACAAGCGTGAGCCACCGCGCCCGGCCCCATATATTTCCTATTTAATTCCCTAAATCCTATGAGGTAGGTATTATTAGCCCCATTTTACAGAAGATAAAACTGAGGCACCAGATTAGGATGATCACTCAAAGCTATGGACCTAGTAAGTGTTAGAGCTGGAACTTGAAATAGGCCTGAATTTCTTAATCTTTTGTCTTAATTGCTATGTCGTTTCTAAGAATCTGGGCTTTTCTTTACATCTATAGGCAAACATTTTTGGACTCAGACTCAAATACCATTGCCCCAAGGTGGACTCCCACTTTCTTGTCTCCAAGTGGCTCTGATATGAAGTGATCTAATGCTTGAGATGAGAAAGGCTTTGAGGGTGTGCTGTGACTTTCATCTCTGCAGAGCCCCAGGTTGTTTCTCCAGCCCCCTTCTCAACATGCAGGGAAGAGAAGCCTTAGCTGGGCTTCAGGCTCGGGACAGCAGTGTCGGGGGCTCTGCGTAGGGGGTGGCCTGTCTAGAAAGTGGCTCTGGGATGGCTGCTTGTGGACAGGATCCTGCTGGCTCTCTCTCTTTCCTGCCTAGTGAAAGCCCTGGGCCCCTGTACCTTCTCCTTTACCTGCTTCTTCCTTCCTGAACTGGTGCCCTCTGTTTCTAATTACATGGAATTCTAGAGGGGTTCGCTACAAGTCCAGCTTCTGTGCGAGCAAAAGACCCTTCTCCATTTTTGCCAGCGAGTTGGCAAGAGCTGTAGGGTAGGAGTGATGCAGTGGGCTCTAGAGCCATGGGTTCAAATCTTGGCCCTTGGCTGTGTCACTCAACTTCTCAGGCCTTCCTTTTCCTCCTTTTTTTTTTTTTTTTTTTAAAGAAGAGGGCTATAACACCCATATTATAAGGTTGTTGCTGGTATTAAATTAATACATAGAAAGAACTTGGGACAATGCTTTATTAAGTGCTCAGTAGCTCCCATTTTTACCCCATGTCAGATACTTCACTAGGTGCTGCGTGCACACAATTCTCATTTAGATCTCACAACAGCCCAGTTAAGTAGATGGGAATATGATCTCCATTTTACAGATGAGGAAACCAAGGCTCATGGAAGTTAGGGTCACATAGCAAGTAA
>NC_044399.1:39156202-39365298 GCF_006542625.1 Nomascus leucogenys
TCATTAAACTCGGTCTGGCCCTTTGCTGGGTTAGCTCATTTAATCCTCCCAGGAAATATTTCCCCATTTCACAGATAAGGAAAGTTTCAGAGGTTAAGTAATTTCTGCAAATTCACATACTTATAGTAAGAGTCAGAGTCAGAATTGAAACCTTTCTTTCTGACTTCTTGAGTTCATGTGCTTCGTGGAAACCATAAAATTATAAATTTGGAGACCTGGGCTCTAGGCTGATTTTGCCACCAAACTGAAGCATAACACTGATCAAAAGAGCCAACAGTCCTGACCCATAATCATCTCCAGCCCCTTTGCTCAGTCATGGGCTTCCTTAGTTTATTCATCACCTCACACCGGGACACAAGTGGATCCACACAGTAGGCCTCCTGACTTCATCTTTCTTCCCTGCATAAATATCATTCCACCATTTTATGCTGCACCATATGCTAGAAGAACGGCAAAATTTGATACATTATTTTGAAAAATTGAAACTCCAAGATGAATGCTGTTAAGAATCAATCCAAACTGGATGTTTTTCTTATGTAGAAATAATCCACATAGAGATAGTCATGTGACCTGTCTATCTCCTAAATCTCATCAGGAGGGCTTCCGTAAGCTGGTGAGAGGATGTTGAGAGGGAACTGTCTGGAGGGAGATGATTTAAAAGGAGACTTAAAAGCCTTAAGCATGGGGGGTGGGAAAAGGTCTTAATAACCAGGAATTCACAGGGACCTGAGGATGAGGAGCTAAGTTTGGGGGGGGGGCGGGGCAGAGATGGGGATGGTAGAGAGTTAGAACAGGGGAGGGAAAGGAGGAGGGACAGAGGCTTTCTCTTTTCTGCAGCTCCTTGGCCTGGCTTCTCTGCCCACGGCAGCTCTTGCACGTATCTTAGGGCCTTTTCACATTCCAGAAGCTGGCAGTGCCCTCAGCCACGTATAGAGCCCTGTTGGGTTGGCTGGTTTGTCTTTTACCCCCTTTTGGCAGGCTGATGCCTTGGAGAACATCATTGTACTTGCTCCATGCCAGGCACGACGTGTTTTCAAACTGCAGACTCTTGGACACTAAGCCTGCTGCCTTCTCAGATGGAAACTTCTTTTCATATTTCAGCAGGTCATTCACAGTCCCCACCTCATTCAGCCTCCATGGATGCTGCTGCCTCCACAGTTCTCCTAATGCCAAATCCCCAGCACTCTATCTCCCTGGCCCATTGAGTCATATATTTTATTTTAGTTTTAGTTTTTTAAACTCAAACGTTATTTATTACATAGGTATTTATTACACAATGATGGACTTTTACTGATAACTCGTGATGGGCTTTAGGGTAGGATTCCTAGTAACAAGCACGGGCACCAGGGCCTCCAAACTTTCTGGATTTGCAGCGACGAGTGTCAGCCACCAGCAGGGTCCAGCCATATTGGATAAGGACATCTTTGATCTTCTTAGAAGCCACTTCCACGTATTTCTGGTAACAGGCCACCAGGGCTTTGGAGATGGACCGACAGATAGCATGTATCTGGGCCACCTGACCATCACCCTTCACTAGGACATGGATGTCCATGCCAGCAAATCGCTCCTTGCCCAGAAGCAGAACTGGTTCCAGCAGCTTGCAATGCAGTGTGCATGGCTCCATCATCTCCAGGGGCCACCTGTTCACTTCCATGAGGCCACTGCCATGTTTGCGGCCCGTCATGGCTGTGGTCATCTTCCTCTGTCCAAAGACCTGTATGGACTGCAGCAGGCTCTTGGGCCACATGGCTATGGGCATAGATGAGAGATCCTCACCATGCAGCACCACCCCTGGAAGTGCCAGCGTCACATATTTCAATGCACCCATTTTATAGAACATATGGTGAATACCTTAGAGTTCTTTCTGTTTTCTTTATTGAAATACAGCCAAAAAGTTAGTGGACCCGTAACACAAAAGGAACTAGCAAGTGATAGATTCCTCTTATTTCTCAATGGCTTGTCTGAGGCAATCTGATTTTGGATAACTCATCTACCATTCATCCATTCATTTCACCCTCAGCATAACACACCAAAAAAAAAAAAAAATCCTAATAATTTTCTTTGTCAAGAAACTTAGGCTGGGCATGGTGACTCATGCCTGCAATCCCAGCACTTTGGGAGGCCAAGGTGGGAGGATCACCTGAGGTCAGGAGTTTGAGACTAACCTGGCCAACATGGTGAAACCCCATCTCTACTAAAAATACAAAAATTAGCCAGGCATGGTGGTGCACACCTGTAGTCCCAGCTACTCAGGAGCCTGAGGCAGGAGGATGGCTTGAATCCAGGATGTGTAGGTTGCAGTGAGCTGAGATTGCACCACTGCACTCCAGCCTGGGCGACAGAGCAAGACTCTAAATTTCTCAGCTTGTTATCTGGGAAGAAGAAAAACAGAAAGGAAGGAAGGAAGGATGGAAAGGAACCTAAAGACTACGGGTAGTAAATGGCATTTAAGCTGGGACCCTTTCTCACATCACGTAATTTTGTAACTAGAAATTATTCTGCCATTGAAGATACTATTTTATTTTATTTTAATTTTATGTTTTTTTTGATACAGAGTCTCACTCTTTTCCCCATGCTGGAGTCCAGTGGCACAATCTTGGCTCACAGCAAACTCTCCCTCCGGGGTTCAAGCAATTCTCCTGCCTCAACCTCCCCCTGCCTCAGCCTCCGGAGTAGCTGGGACTACAAGTACAGTGCCACCATGCCTGGCTAATTTTTGTATTTTTAGCAGAGATGGGGTTTCACCATGCTGGCCAGGCTGGTCTCGAGCTCTTAACCTCAAGTGATCCACCTAACTCGCCCTCCCAAAGCACTGGGATTACAGGCATGAGTCACGCCTGGCCTGGTTTGTTTTTTTGAGACAGGGTCTCACTGTGTCACCCAGGCTGGAGTGCAGTGGCGCAATCACAGCACACTGCAGCCTTGACCTCCCAACCTCAGGTGATCCTCCCACCTCAGCCTCCAAGTGGCTAGCCAAATTTTTTTTAAGTCAAAATTATTTTTTATGGCCATTACTATACCAATCCCAGAACTCAAGACTCCTCAAGTCTATGAAACAAAGCTCTGAAAGGAGCTGCTTCAAAATATTATTTTGTTTCAATTATTTCTGGGATTTGGATTCATTTAGCACAATAAACACAGTATAGAAAGAGAAGACAGAGAGGAGGAAAGGAGGGGGAAGCCTGAGAATATGTTGCCAAGATGTTCTTTTTGTAGAAAATGACTGTTAAAGAAGGAAGAGCTCATTCTCTTATCCTTTTAAACCTCACAACTTCATAATCCTCCCTAAACCTGACCTTCCTTTCAACTTGTATTGGAAACTCTCCAGTACTGAAGTCTATTGTCCAACTCAAATGATAACCTTTCCTATTTTCTTTCTTCTTGCCCACCCTATTACAAATAGCTGGTATGTTTTTTGCTTTTATTAAAACTTTTTTTGTAATCAATGTTTATTTTTTATCAAAATATTCCATGCAACTAGTCTAGGGGTCAAATAATGCTAAAGAGTCTTAGAGCAAAAGCAACAGTTTCACTCCCAACCCTTCATCACTTCCTACCACTCAGAGGCAACTACTCAACTTGTTCAATTTATTGCTTTGTGGGTACATAATAAGAGTGGGAAAACAGGCCGGGCGCAGTGGCTCATGCCTGTAATTCCAGCACTTTGGGAGGCCGAGGCTGGTGGATCACCTGAGTTCGGGAGGTCGAGACCAGCCTGACCAACATGGAGAAACTGCGTCTCTACTAAAAATACAAAATTAGCCAGGTGTGGTGGCACATGCCTGTAATCCCAGCTACTAGGGAGGCTGAGGCAGGAGAATCCCTTGAACCTGGAAGGCGGAGGTTGCGGTGAGCCGAGATCGCACCATTGCACTCCAGCCTGGGTGACAGAGCAAAATTCTGTCTCAAAAAAAAAAAAAAAAGAGTTGGAAAACAAAATTTATCTCTTTGGACATTTATCTCTGTTATATCTAAGAAATATGTACATATTATCTCTAGTTTGTCACATAGCATTTTTTTTTTTTGAGACAGGGTCTTGTTCTGTCACCCAGGCTGGAGTGCAGTGATTCACTGCAACCTGTACCTCCCTGGTACCAGGGATTCTCATGCCTCAGCCTCCCGAGTAGCTGGGATTACAGGTGTGCACCACCATACTCAGGTAATTTTTGTATTTTTAGTAGACACAGGTTTTCACCATGTTGGACATGCTGGTCTTGAACTCCTGGCCTCAAGTGATCCATCAGCCTCAGCCTTCCAGAGTGCTGGGATTAAAGGTGTGAGCCACAGCACCTGGTCCACACAGCAATTTTTATGTTAGGCAACTGTGAAAAGCTTACACACGTGAACTAACTGTTTATCTGATCAAGTTTATTGTTCTTCAAAATTCATGTAGGGCCAGCTACTAGGGAGGCTGAGGCAGGAGGACTGCTTGAGCCCAGGAGGTTAAGGTTACAGCTCGCAATAATTGTGCTCATGAATGGCCACTGCACTCCAGCCTGGGCAACACAGCAATAATGACTTCAATGTAGTTCAAGCTTGTCCAAACCACGGCCCACTAGCTGCATGCGGCCCAGGCTTTGAATGTGGCCCAACACGAATTTGTAAACTTTCTTAAAACATTATCAGATTTTTTTGTGATTTTTTTTTTCTTTAGCTCATCAGCTATCGTAAATGTTTGCCTATTTTAACCGTGGCCCAAGACCATTCTTCTTCCAATGTGGCCCAAGGAAGCCAAAAGATTGGACACCCCTGATTTAATCCACCACACACCATTCTGAATGAAAAGTTTTCAGAAGTGCAAATCCGAAGAAGACAATGCATTTACCGGATTACAAAATCATTATAATACAACCAGTCAGGATTCTAGCAAAGAGACTGAAGCAGAGCAGAACCCACTAGGGATTATATATCATATATACCGCATATAATCTTACACAATTGTGGGAACTGCTTAAGCAATCCCTGTAAAGCTGTTATCTTCACGCCTGATCCTGGAGCTTGAAGACATCAGGGAAGGCAGTCAGGAAGGCGTAGAGAAAAGCAAATACCGGCTGGAACCCACAAAGGCAAACTAAAACGTGTCAATTCTCTTTGCCTTTGACCTTGATAGTATGGCCATCCTGCAGAAGAAGCTGCGTTCCTTCAGTACAGACTTAGCCTAGGAGTAGGAAACGCTGGAGAAGGACTTGGGGGAAGGCGGAACAGTTTTAGGCCCAGCTGCTGGCCCAAGCCAAGGAGGTAAACCAGCAGATAAACAATAACACCAGCCACAAAATGGCTGCTGCTTCGCTCCCGCCCCCAAATCTGCATGAGAATGTCTCCTGTGGCCCGCCCTAACCAGAAACATATCGACAGGGAATGCTGGGAAATGTAGTTCCACCTCGCCAAGTGGACACAATACGTTTCAAAGCCACCATGGTCTACCCCTTCTCAATTTGGCACCTGGGTTTATTTATTTATCTATTTATTATTTATTTAGCTGGGGGATGTCAGGAAGTCACTTTATTTGTAAAATGATGGATTAGACCTGACTATATTCTCTAATAATTAGAAGTTTGCAAAGATGAATAAAGATTTCTAGGCCAGGAGTTATAGTTCATGCCTACAATCTCAACTTTCGGAAGCCGAGGAGGGAGGATCACTTGAGCCCAGGAGTTCGAGATAAGCCTGGGCAACCGAGCAAGACCCACTTCTCTACAAAAAAATAAAAATAAAAAATAAAAAAATAAATAAAGAAAGAATTAGCCAGGCTTGGTGACTTACTAAGGCAGGAGGATTTCTTGAGCCCAGGAGTTCAAGGCTGCAGGGAGCCATGATCACTGCATGGCACTTCAACCTGGGCAACAGAGCGAGATCTTGGCTCTAACAAAAAAAAAAAAAAGGAAAGAAAAGAAAAAGATTTATAAAGTCAATTTTATGGAGGAAGATCTCTCATTCGGTTCTGAAGTGTTGCGAATCTAAAGGTAGGAAGACAAATTCCCTTTAATTCAGCAAACACTGAGCCCCTACCATAGGCGTCCTCTGCGAAGGAGGCACTCCGAACCTCAGGCGCTCACTCGCCATGTGTAAGAGGAAGCGCAAATAAAAGTCCTGGCCAGGCGCGGCGGCTCACACCTGTAATTCCAGCACTTTGGGAGGCGGAGGCGGGAGGATCACTAGAGATCTGGAGTTCGAGACCAGCCTGCCCAACATGGTAACTCCCTCCACTACCCCCACGCCCCCCACCACACTTCTACAAAAAATAAATAAATAATAAATAAAAATAATAAAAGCCCTTTCACCCAAGAAGCGTTTCGCTTCTTTTAGCCGGAGCCATCCTCCAAAGTGCGAAAGCCTAATTACTGTCCATTCTCACCAAGCCATTAGCAAAATGACCACCTACCTGCTGTGAACACGGAGGTGAGGCTACTACAGTTCCCAGCCGGCCTCTCTCCCGCTTCCGCTCCTGGACTCCACAGGCCAGGATTAAGGCACCCATGTTTTAAACCATACTTAACCTCTAAATAAAGATAACAATTAAGTCATCTTTCTGTCTAATATGACACAACTGTACCATGTACAACACAAAACACGTTAACCCTTTCCCCAGAAAGACGAGGCAAAGTTCCTTTTCAGTTTTTGAAGGGTATTCATTTTCCTACCTAATTCACACTTTTCCTTTGGTATTCCACAATTTAAAGACTGATATAAATCTAATCTGCTACTAAGTATGGGTATGGGAGAGGGAAAGAAAATCAAACTACTTTATTCATAGAGACACAAACATATTCATGTGAAAAAAAGGAAGAAATATTCATTACAGTCCTTATTTCTGCAGCTAGCTACATGGCTGTAAACTGTTTTATCAAGCCAACTGCTTCGGAATGATGGGAACATGATAAGAATATGAATTCCCGCCGGACGTAGTGGCTCATGTTACCGCCTGTAATGCCAGCACTTTGGGAGGCTGAGGCGGGCAGACCTTGTGGTCAGGAGTTCAAGACCAGCCTGGCGAACATGGCGAAACCCCACCTCTACCAAAAATAGGAAAAAAGAAAAAATTAGCCAGGCATGGCGGTGGGTGCCTGTAATCCCAGCTACTTGGGAGGCTGAGGCAGGAGAATCGCTTCAACCCAGGAAGTGGAGATTGTGGTGAGCCGAGACTGCACCACTGCACTCCAGCCTGGGCGACAAAGTGAGACTCTGTCCATAAAAAAAAAAAGAAACACAAAAAACACAAACAAACAAAAAAATGAATTCCATGAGCATAAGCCCCTTGCCATACTTTATTTATAACTACTTTTTTCCACTTCCCATTCCTATTATTTGTGTCCTCAGCAGGCACCTCAGCTGATTTTAGTTCCTTGCCTGCTAAAATAACCCAGACCTTCATTCCTGAACCGTCTGGACCATTAGCAGCCCTGCCTTAACTGGGTTGTTATAGTTTTCAATTGACTATAATCCCTGGGCTTGGGAGGACAAAGGGGAACCCTGGAGAATCTCTTGCATTCCAGGCATATGCTCCCTTACCCTCACTTCATAACAGCATCCTCATTTTCTCTCTCTTTTTTTAAGTCTTTTCATTTTTATTACTCAAAAAAGTTTCGTTTTTTAATTTCGTTTTCTGACTTTGCGCTTGTGCCTTCAACACTTTCACAACGACTTTCTGCTCCTCGATAAGGAAAGCATGCTTGATCCTGTCACGAACACATTTAGCAGACATGGAACCACCACAGGCCCTGCTGACATGTTTCTTTGTTTTGGACAATCTCATAAGAACTTTAGGTCTTACAGCAGGAACCCCTTGAAGTCTGCCTGGGCACATGCCACATGCAGATTTTGGTGCTTTCCCAACCTTCTTGGTATAAAGATAAACAATTCTATTACCAGGGGTTCGGGACAGCCTAGTTTTGGTTCAGGACAGCATAGTTTTTTTAGAGGCTGTATTGTAGGAAAGCCTACGACGGTATGTCAAATGCTGGACCATTCCGAGTGCCTGTAGACAGCATCCCTGGAAGAGCCCCATTTTCTCTTGATGGTCAGTATCAATCACCACAGACAGTACTCCTTCTTTGCCTGTTGATTCAGAGGCATGAGCCCAAAGTGGCTGGGTAGCATTCTCGATTTCCAGTTCATTGGAATCATTGTTGTGCCCCCGATGGAAGCATTTATCCCTTTGGAGCCCAAATCTCTGCACCATTCATGGGGCTGGAAAGCAAAAGTGTCACTAATGGATTGCTAGGAGTAATAGTGAGAAGAAACTATTCCCATTCCCATCCTTTGACTTCCAGACCTGGGAATCCTGGCTGTGACAGAATATGACCATATGTTGGATGCTGATTGAGAACACACACTGCCTTCTGAAGAACACTGCCCCAGCCCCACAGGTGTTACCATCTAGCTAGAACTATAATTGAGTCTTCCAAAGGCCACCGAGGCAGCTGCTTCAGGACAATGAGGAACATGGCAAGAACAGTGAATTCCATGAGCATGGGCCTTTGGTCACACTTTATTTGCTGTGAAATGAGCTCTTTGGTTAGAAATAATGCATGTGGAATTCTATGATGATGGATAAAGCATTCTATAAGCCCACAGATAGAGTGAATTTCATCTTTTTTTTTTTTTTTGCCCATGGTTTTCTGCTTTTGGAGTCTTATTTAAGAAACTCTTTCTCAATCCAAGGTCACAAATATATTCTTCTACATTTTCTTCTATTACTTTTATGGTTTTACCTTTCACATTTAAGTGTTTTGTACACTTGGAGTTTATTTATGGTGTGAAATAGACCTTTTTTTTTTTGAACAGGATTTCTCTCTGTCACCCATGCTGGAGTGTAGAGGTGCCACCACGGCTCACTGCAGCCTCAACCTCCCAGGGTCAAGCAATCCTCATACCTCAGCCTCCTGAGTAGCTGGGACTACAAGCACATGCCACCATGCCTGGAGTGCCATTTTTAAAAATCCACTTAGTGAATCAGTTTTCCCAACTCTACATCCTTCCCTCACATATAACTGTGTCTCTTTCTGGACTCTATTGTATTCTGTCTATTTTACCTGTTTGTATGACAGTGTCACACTTTTTCTTGCTGTGGCATTGTAATGTCTGGTAGAGACAGTCTATTCCTTTGCTCCTCTTTTCTCAAAATCATGTTAATTGTTTATAAATCTTTAAATATTAAAAAGTATTTTTAGGCGAGGCGCAGTGGCTCACACCTATAATCCCAGCACTTTGGAAGGCTGAGGCAGGCGGATCACCTGAACCCAGGAGTTCAAGACCAGCCTGAACAATAGGGAAAGACCCTGTCTCTACCAAAAATACACACAAAAAAATTAGCCGAGTGTGGTGGTGCATGCCTGTAATCCCAGCTACTTGGGAGGCTGAGGAAGGTGGATTGCTTGAACTTGGGAGGTGGAAGTTGCAATGAGCCAAGATTGTGCCATTGGACTCCAGCCTGTGTGACAGAGTGAGACCCTGTCTCAAAAAAAAAAAAAAAAAAGCTTTTAAAATTTATTTTCAGGATTCAAGTCTGCATCCTCTTGCGCTTGGCAAGAGGGCAATGGAAGAGTCATCTAACATTCCTGGGACCCCATGTGCACCTCTTGGGAAAAATTATTTGTATGAGAAAAAAAGAATAATATTGGTATTTAATCTCTGGAAACTACATAGAAATCCATCATCAGGGACATTTGCCCAAATTAAGAAAACTGCTAGATGAACCAAGGTTTCTGAAATTGTATTCCTCTTACCATAAAGTAATAAAATAGGCCGGGTGTGGGGGCTCAAGCCTGTAATCCCAGCTCTTTGGGAGGCCCATGCCTATAATCCCACCTCTTTGGGAGGCCAAGTTTGGTGGATCACCTGAGGTCAGGAGTTCAAGACCAGCCTGGCTAACATGGCAAAACCCCATCTTTACTAAAAATATGAAAATTAGGCATGGTGGCACATGCCTGTAATCCCAGCTACTTGGGAGGCTGAGGTACAAAAATCACTTGTACCTGGGAGGTGGCAATTGTAATGAACCAAGATTGCACCACTGCACTCCAGCCTGGGTGACAGAGTAAGACTCTGTCTCAAAATAAAATAAAATATAGCAGAGCAAGACTTTTAATGCACAGCCCCTTCATTTTAAATGAACATCTTATTTAAAATAAAACAAACACAAACCAAAGACTTTCAAATGAATGATCTCTCTAGTAGTTTGCATGTATTTTCTTACTTTTTGGCATTTAAATAAATTTCTTTTGCTTTATTTTTAGGTAGGTAGGCTTAAGTTTGTCACTCATCACCACAATGGAATCTGAGAATTGCTATCTATAATGTTTAACAAGTAAGAACAATGCATGCTGTTCTGTAGAGGGTAGGGTAGGTGAAACTGGGTACCTATAAAATTTTGAGTATTAAGAAAAGTGCTCTGGGCCAGATGCAGTGGCTTACCTCTGTAATCCCAGCATTTGGGAGGCCAAGGTGGGTGGATCACCTGAGGTCAGGAGTTCGAGACCAGCCTGGCCAACATGACAAAACCCCGTCTCTACTAAAAATACAAAAATTAGCTGAGCATGGTGGCACATGCCTGTAATTCCAGCTATTCGGGAGGCTGAGGTAGGAGATCACTTGAACCTGGGAGGCAGAGGTTGCAGTGATCTGAGATCTTGCCACTGCACTCCAGACTGAGCGACACAGTGAGATTCCACCTCAAAAAAAAAAAAAAATGTTCTGTGTTCTGGACTCACCCCCAGAGACCCTCCAGTTACTATGTCTAGGGTGCAGCTCAGCAATCTGTGTTTTTGTAACCACCTCAAGTGATTCTGCTATCCCACATTTTGAGAACTACAATAAACACAGTCCTTTCTACTTGGTTGCTGGCTCAAAGATGATGTGGACAACTGGGATATGGTTTCAGGCCACAAATAGAATGGTTAGAATTTGAGAGGACTTGAGAGCCTTAACCATAACTGAGGAAAGTGAAGAATCTGTCAGAAGTGATACGTTTCACAAGCTTTGCTCCTAAATAACTGCATTAGAACTGTAACTGCCACATCACAGCTTTGAAATGTAATTGGGAACATTTCTCATCATTTAAAAAAATGTTAAAAATTCAAGAAGTTTTCCCAACCTGGTTTTAAAAGCTGCATATTTGAAATTAAAAATATTTATTTATTTATTGTGTTAGTCCATTTTCACACTGCTGATAAACATATACCCAATACTGGGAAGAAAAAGAGGTTTAATTGGACTTACAGTTCCATAAGGCTGGGGAGGGCTCAGAATCATGGTGGGTGGTGAAAGGCACTTCTTACAGGGTGGCAGCAAGAGAAAATAAGGAAGAAGCAAAAGTGGAAGCCCCTGATAAACCCATCAGATCTCAGGAGACTTATTCACTATTATGAGAATAGCTTGGGAGAGACTGCCCCCATGATTTAATTACTTCCCCCTGGGTCCCTCCCACAACATATGAGAATTCTGGGAGATACAATTCAAGCTGAGATTTGGGTGGGGACACAGCCAAACCATATTATTTATTTATTGGAGATGGACTCTCACTCTGTCACCCAGGCTGGAGTGCAGTGGTATGATCGCAGCTCACTGCAACCTCTGCCTCTCAGGTTCAGGTGATTCTCCTCCCTCAGCCTCCTGAGTAGCTGGGATTACAGGCTCATGCCACCAAGCCTGGCTAAGTTTTGTATTTTTAGTAGAGACAGAGTTTCGCCATGTTGGTCAGGCTGGTTTTGAACTCCCAGCCTCAGGTGTTCTGCCCACCTCGGCCTTCCAAAATGCTGGGATTACAGGCGTGAGCCACCACACCCGGCATCCTCCAGGAGTTTTCAAACAGGAACTTAGGAGGGACAATCAGCACCTCACTGTTGGTGGCCTCCTTGGACGTGAGGCTCAGGTGCTGCCAGGAAGCAGGGCTGCTGTCTCAGAGCACAAAGTCAACATGCAGAAGGAGCAAGACTGAGGGCAGAATGCTTATAGAAATATTTCTCTACAGAGTCCAGTGGCTGTGAAATAGGAAGCAGTTACTCCAGTCACCAAAAGTTTAATCACACAAAGTCAAACTGTGCATTAGCTTTCCTTTCCTAGTGCTAGAGACAATTCCAGGGACAGGGCTTGATCTGAGAGGTTTATCAGGATTTCCAGAAGGAGGTGTAAATGGAGGGTGGAGTCTCCATAACAGAGAAGCAAATTCAAGCATGTATGCAATCAATCCAAGTGGCAAGTGGGAGATCAGCGATGCTGGGGATTTTGCTTGTTTGTGTTTTCAATGAATGTTTATTGAGCACCTATTATGTCCCTGAAACTGTTCTAGGTGTTGGCAATGCAGCAGCTATCGAGGCAGATGAGGTCTCTGCAGTCATGAAGCTTTCATTGTACTAGAGGGAGACAGGGAATGAACAAGCAAACAAGAAACAGACTCATGGAAATTCTAGATGGAGATGTATTCTGTGAAAAAAAATAAAACACAATGATATGCTAGAAAGTGGCTTCAGCAGAGAGCATGCCCTCTAGACTGATAGATCAGGAAAGGCTTAGCAATAGAAGGTAGCATTTCAGGTGAGACAAGGTGGAGCCCAGGCAGCCAGCCCAGCTTCTCCAAAGTCTCTGAGGTGTTTGAGAAAGAGGAAGTCATATGGATGGAGCGAAAAACGCAAGGAGAGCAGTAGCAGGTAGCAGGTAATGTCAGAGAGGAAGGCAGCGGCTAGATCACACAAGGCAGTACAGACCAGGATAAGAGATTTGGCTTGTGCTAAGGATGGCAGGAAGACATTGGGAGATATCTCTATCTCTATCACTATATGGTGAAAGCAAGTTTATTAAGAAAGTAAAGGAATAAAGAATGACTATCCATAGGCAGAGCAGCCGACATTGGGCTATTAAGAGGAGGTTTCCATTGTTCAAAGTTCCTTCCAGCTACCATGCTGAGAATGGAGAGGATGACAAGAATGGCAGCAGGGAGACCAGGCTGTTAAGAGACCATCATTGTAAATCCTGTTGGAGACTAGCAGACAAGTAAAGATTTGGGATATGCATGATGTCACGACTGAAAAAAAAAACAAAACAGATTTTGGACAAGAATTTAAATGTGTAGACTAAGAACAAAGCAAGATCACATGACACAGAGGACAGTAAGCCAGCTTAAAACAAAACCTGAACAGCCCAGGAGGCTCGAGGTGCTTGAGCAACACTGCCACCCTCAATGCCCTGAGGTCCACATGAGGATCTGCTGCTGGTGTGGGGAACCGCACCTCCATTTTTTGTGATATGTTGATCCACCTGGGCGTGAAGACAGTGAGGCTTGCGCCTGATATTTCAGACTTTTTATGGGCAACAGCTCCTTCCGCATATTTTAGAACCACCTTTCCCCTAGCACTCAGATCAGCACTGCCCTCCAAAGACACCTGTTCTCTGGTGTAGGCAGACGTTCCTGTTCCCTTGGCAACAACTCTTATGTAAATGGATTGTCCAGAACTGACTCTTCCAGAGCCCCTCTTGCACCACCCCCCAACTGTCCCTCACTCCCCCATACATGCCATGAACAATCCAGACCCAGGTTAAAGCCAAGATGGCTAGAGCAGTATTATTTTAAATCTCCCTAATTGATCTTCTCTAGCATGTTAAAATATTAAGAGCCTATTAGCAAAATTGACTTGGATAATCTAAGCTCTAAATAAGTACTTAACCAGCAATACCCCTAATCTGGGCTTTCTATTGAATTTTTTAGTGTTTTCTCCAATTTTAAAAAACACAGAGATAAACCAAGTAATGAGAAATAAAATGTGCTATGATAACCTCTAGGCTAGATGTGAGTACTAAAACTGAGTGCCCACTCGCCTAGGTGTCAATCCTCAGAGACACATTCTCTCTTCCCACCCAAATTCACTCTTCCCATTCTCCCCAGTTTCTGGGCCAATACTAATAGAAGGATTATAAATGGATAGTTTTAGAGCATTTGGAATTAGGTTACTAGCATTAGTTTACCTGCTCTTCTAGTCAAGAGTCCATTGGTTACTAGAAGCCAAGGCTTATAGCCCCTAAAATTAACCATAGGTTTGAGGAAGGGCAGAAACTGAGGCTGTTTGGGAGTCTAGCTGCTCTCCCTTGTCTCTTTCTTGCTTGACTTCATTCCAGGGTGTATGTGTGTTATATATATGTATGTGTGTATATATGTGTGTGTGTATATGTGTGTGTATGTGTGCATATATATGTGCATATGTACATGTATATATAGTGTGTATATGCGGGTATGTATTATATATATGTAAGTATGCATATAGGTATATGTATGTGCATATGTGTATACACATGTTTATATGTATGTGTATGCATGTGCATATATGTGTATGCATATGTGTATATGTATGCGTGCACGTGTGTATATATGTGCACACATACATGTCTGCATGTGTGAATGTGCATGTATATACATGTGTACATTGTGTATATGTGTATATATGCATGTGTATATGTGTATATGTTTATGTGTATATATGTCTGTGTGTCTCTGTGTATGTGTGAGATATATCTGTGTGTCCATATGTGTGTGTATGTGTGTATATGTGTGTATTAGCCCATTTTCATACTGCCATAAAGAACTGCCCAAGACTGGGTAATTTATAAAGGAAAGAGGTTTAGTTGACTCACAGTTTAGCATGGCTGGGGAGGCCTCTGGAAGCTTACAATCATGGGGAAAGGCAAGGGGAAGCAAGGCACCTTCTTCATAAGGCGGCAGGAAGGAGAAGTGCCAAGTGAGGCAGGAAGAGCCCCTTATAAAACCATTAGATCTTATGAGAACTCACTCTCACTATTGTGAAAACAGCCCGTGATTCTATTACCTCCACCTGGTCTGTTCCTTGACTCATGGGTATTATGGTGATTACAAGTCAAGATGAGATGTGGGTGGGGACACAAAGTCTAACCATATTGTGTCTGTGTGTGTGTACTCCATTCTTCTCTCACATTCCTTTCCAGCTGGCTTCCTCTGCTCACTCGTTGTCTCTATTCTCTCATACCGTGGGTGTGTGTGCAGCCCATTAAAGCCACCCAACCTTAACTCTGTAACTTGCTGGGACTCCTACCTCCACCCACCTGGCCTTAACCATTCTAAATTCCCCAAATTGGAAATGTGATGACCCCACTCATATTTTCAAGCCAGGCCATGAGTCACTGACCAGGCCAGGACTTTAGCTGCCTTTTGCCTGATGTCTGTCCCTGATTGTACTGGTTATGGCCAGGGGGCTCAGGTCACACAGTACACATGATCACTCAGGAGCAGCTGGATCAAGAGGCAGAATCTCCCAGAAGATGGAATGGATGGGTAGACATCCTGAAATATCCTTTAGTATGCCCTCCTCAGTCTGGGACCTAGTGGCCCGGTCATAACTGTTGGGTTCCTCTGTTGCTACCCCAATCTCCTTGCTGGCAATAAAACCCAGGACCCAGTACTTCTATGGTTGCCCCGACCCAGACATCTATCTGATCCACAGCCATCATTCTCCACTCTTTCTCAACTTTACTCCTTTAATTGCCTCAGTCCAGAGGTTACAGAAGTGCTTCTCACACTTTAGTGGGTATAGGGGTATACAGGGTAATGTGGATATTGTGAAAATGTATATTCTTTTTTTTGAGACAGAGTTTTGCTCTTGTCGCTCAGGCTGGAGTACAGTGGTACGGTCTCAGCTCGCTGCAACCTCCGCTTCCCAGGTTCAAGCAATTCTCCTGCCTCAGCCTCCTGAGTAGCTGGGACTACAGGCACGTGCCACCATGCCTGGCTAATTTTTGTATTTGTAGTAGAGGTGGAGTTTCAACATGTTGGTCAGGCTGGTCTTGAACTCCTGACCTCAGGTGATCTGCCTGCCTTGGCCTCCCAAAGTGCTGGGATTACAGGCATGAACCACTGGGTCCAGCCCAGGCTTTTGACCTTAAGCAGTTTGTTGTTTAAAGTCCTAGTCCTGGTACAATAGGAGAACATCAAGGTATACATACAAATTATGTGAAAGCTTGAAACCGATGTCCAGGAGATTCAAAATTAACTGTCCTTTATGTGTAAGGTGGTGGAGGAAATTATATTTCTTAGAACTTCAGAAAAGCTCATTCCCAAGAGAAAGGCTCCAAGTGCAAAAGAATGGACAACCCTCCCCAGGAAGTTGCCATTAGGGCCAGCCCTAACATTTCCAGTCTCTGGGACTAAGGCCCACAGACCATATGGCTAAATATTTAAAAATCATAAGTCAAGTAAACAAATTATTAAATGAATTGTGTTCCACTCTCCTTCCGTGATGAATATATCTTCAAAATGGCAACATTTTAAAAAATACATGTAAAGCTATGGTTAGTATCCAAATTAGTAGATATATTATTGTTTATATCTTGATGTTCAGTTGATAGATCAGGAATGTTTGGAAGATAAAACAAAATAAAACAAGCATAATTTATAACTTTTATATATTTATTTCATAAAATGTATTTGTCTTACCTACGTTTTAGCAAAATTACTAAAAAGTCAGGATAGGCCAGACGCTATGTCTCATTCCTGTAATCCCAGCACTTTGGGAGGTTGAGGTGGGCGGATCACTTGGGGGCAAGAGTTCAAGACCAGTCTGGACAACACGGTGAAACCCCATCTCTACTACAAATACAAAAATTAGATGTGGTGGCTGGCGCCTGTAATCCCAGCTACTCAGGAGGCTGAAGCAGGAGAATCACTTGAACCCCACAGGGGGAGATTGCAGTGAGCTGAGATCGTGCCACTGCACTCCAGCCTGGGCCACAGAGTGAGACTGTCTCAAAAAAAAAAAAAGTACAATTATAATGTGTCAATTTAAAAATTCAAAAGCAAACCAATACATACCACAGTAAAGGTATTTATTGCAGCTGATAAAAAATAAACTGACTAACTAAATAAAGCCTGCTATTGCCCAATTTTGAGGCATTGTTCTGTCATCTTTCATATTGCAAACAAGAGCAAAAGCTGAGAGCACTGGGGCTTAAACATGTTGGTGGATGTTGAGAATTGCAGATTGTTCTTCCACTATGGGCACCAAATCCTGAGTGACAGAGGCACCTCATGTTTTTCAGGTGATTCATATCGTCAGGGAAGTTTGGGAAATACTGATAAGGAAGGCAAACAATATGGAACAATATTTAGCAGAGTGCTCTGAATAGTAGAGTAGCTCAAGCAACTGGAAATTGCAAAACCTATTTGGTGACTTTGCCAAAGAAATCATGATGATGATTATAAGATCACATACAATATTTTGTATGGACAGAATTTATTTAAGTTATTGTGTTTCTGATTTTAGTGTTAGATTTAAAATTATTATTTATTTATTTGAGACAGTCTCTCTCTGTCATCCAGGCTGGAGTGCAGTGGCACTATCTCAGCTCACTGCAACCTCTGCCTCCTAGGTTCAAGCGATTCTCATGCCTCAGCCTCCAGAGTAGCTGGGATTACAAGTGTGAGCCACCACGCCCGGCTAATTTTTTTTTTTTTTTTTTAGTAGAGATGGTGTTTTGTCATGGTGGCCAGGCTGGTCTCAAACTCCCCACCTCAAGTGATCCATCCACCTGCCTCGGTCTCCCAAAGTGCTGGGATTGCAGGCATGAGTCACCACTCTCAGCCTAGATTTAAAATTTTTATATACAGTTATTTAATAATACGTTGGTATTATTAAAGACAATGGTGTTTAATTATTAATAAGGTAATGTCCTGAAGTATGGCAAAACAAAGTATTCTTTTGTATGCAAGAGGTTGCAGAAAGCATAAAGCCCTCACAGAGATTTTATACAGGGTCTATTTAGACCAGTTGTGCCACTAATCTAAGGGCAACCCACTTTTCTTTTGATGGCTTTTTGCTAGAGGTATCTTAGATCTTTTGTTATCTGATACACACACACACACACACACACACACACACGCACATGCAAACCCATATCCTATACCCTCACTTCTCCAAACTGAGCAATAACAAGAGAAATGGAGAAGAAATGTCCAAAGTTCACAAATTCCAACTTCAGCTTAGCAAACTCACATAAGGAAGTAAGAAAATGCATGCTATAGATAACAATGTCAGAACAGGGAAGGACCAAAGAACTGAGGCGCATAAAGCTTAAGCAAGAGTGCTCGAGAGGACCATAAAGGGAAATATTCAGAGAGCTTCCTTATTATTTTATTTTTTTTGAGGCAGGGTCTCCCTCCATTGTCCAGGCTGCAGTTCAGTGCGCGATCTCCGCTCACTGCAACTTCCATCTCCCAGGTTCAAGCGATTCTCTTGCCTCAGCCTCCCGAGTAGCTGGGCTTACAGGCACGTGCCACCACACCCAGATAATTTTTGTTTTGTTTTGTTTTGAGATGGAATTTCACTCTTGTCGCTCAGGGTGGAGTGCAGTGGCATGATCTCGGCTCACCGCAACCTCCGCCTCCCAGGTTCAAGCGATTCTTCTGCCTCAGCCTCCCAGGTAGCTGGGATTACACGTACCCACCACCACACCCAGATAATTGTTGTATTTTTAGTAGAGATGAGGTTTTACCATGTTGGCCAGGCTGGTCTTGAACTCCTGACTGTCTGTCTGTCGTAGTGCAGAATTTCTGGAACCCCTCTGTGACTTAGCTCAAAGCCACGTGTCACTCCCCCATGGGCTTGTCTGATAGAAGGATGTTGCTTACCAAATGGAAGCTCATCTTATTCATATCTTTCTACCAATGCCACTTAATTTGAGTTTACTTGGAGCAGAGTTTTTCCTCCCCCGGATTTTGCTTACCAAACAGATGGAACTTTCACAAATTCAAAACAGCAACTTGGTGCCCAGCTGACCCCACGTCAATGTTCTGGCTGCAGCGCATCCTATCTAAAGGGTGCCTGCTATTTCTTTACTCCTTAGATTATTTTGCTTATTAGAGTCTGGTGTTTCCAGGGGACCTGAGGGCTGGTGAGAACAAAAACACACAAGATACCCTTACAAACATTCCCTGTCCCTTTGACTGTTGAGGGATCTGCTAGGAAATGGAAAGGCTTGATCTGCTTCCTGAGAAAACTATAGCAAAAGGAATTTTCAGCTGTGTATTATTTTTGGGAATTGTTCAGATTTTTCTAGGCTGTTTTTCTCCCTAACAGAACAGGAGTAAGGAAATCCAAAGATCATTCTAACAAAAATGGAGGCAGTGCTACCCAGCTCCGTGCCTGCACAAACAGGTTGTCATGGTGTATTTCAGTAGACTCTTTCTCTAGACATGTTCCAGACTTGAAATATTATGAATGCCTGATTTAAACCGAAAGAACTTTTCTATAAACTAAAATCAAAAGGTAAGAAATTATTAGTACTTTTGAATAGGATAGGTGACTTTGTTTTTGTTTTGAGACACGGTCTCACTCTGTTTCCCAGGCTGGAGTGCAATGGCTCACTGTAGCCTTGACCTCTTGACTCAAGTAATTCTCCCAGCTCAACCTCCCAAGTAGCTGGGACTTACAGGTGCATGCCACTATGCCCGACTAATATTTCGTACTTTTTGTAGAGATGGGATTTTGCCATATTGGCCAGGCTGGTCTCGAACTCCTGACATCAAGTGATCCACCTGCCTCAGCCTCCCAAAGTGCTGGGATTACAGGTGTGAGCCACTGCGCCCAGCCTGACTTTGAATGTTAACATCTAATCCTGTCCCACCCCACACCCCCAGCTCCTGATTGAAAGGAATATAATATAAGTAAAATAAATATCAGTGCTACAACTAGAAAAGGATATCATCTACATTTCAGAAATATTGAGGACTTTCTACTGGACTACAGCAAGAAGTCTGCATGGAAGAAAAAGCTCCAGGTATACCCTGACCTCCCTTCTCCCCAAGAAACAGCATCCTGGAATAATTAATAGAGCTCTCAGATCTTAGTAACATCCCCTAATTAGAAAGAGCAAGAGTTAACAGTAAAATAGACCTTGGGTCAATCACATCACTTGCAATCCTTTTTACCTTTAAAAACAGTTGTGCACGTGGTCCAAGGTTAAAGTGGCCACCACATGGAATATCAGGGTGTGAGAGTAGGGCTAGGACTCCTAGAGACAGTGGACACTAGAGTAGGCTGGGATACACCTGGATGCTGAGGCCCCCAGGCCAGTCATCACAGGGCCAGTCAGAAAGCTGAGCCTGGTGCATCCCCGAACACCTAGAATCACAGAATCTGCCCTTCAGCTCATAGCTCTGGATCCCTTCTTCCCTTATTCTAAGGATCAAAGAGGCCTTCAAACTAAGAACAGAGAAGAGCATTGTAGCAGCAACTGGTGATGGAATCCCAAGAAAATCATTTGACCGTGTTTCACAGTCACCTAGAAAGTTTAGATAAATCTCTCCATTTTCAAAGGTGAAATGGCGGAAACAAGGAACTATGAAAGTATTCTGTATCACGAAGAGAAGAGAACATAAAACCCAAGAGGAAAACCAAGTTGTTGAATAAGGTGAATGGTAGTATACTGAGGAGGAAAAAAATGTCACTTTATGAGCAGAATACTTCGTTTCTCATGGTGGGGGAAATGTGCTTAAGAATATATCTTGCAGAGCATGACTAGCTTTGAAGATGAAGCCTTCTAGGCATAGCTAAGATGGTTGGGTGAGCAAAAAGATCCAGAGATATGAAAGGAACCAGAATTGGGAGGAGTTGGCACAGACCAGAGAGGATGTGATCTGGCAGAGCCTGGGGAGAGAAAGGGATAGAAGTTCAAGAACCTTGGGGAGGAAGGAGGCCCTGGGCAGAGAGGAAAGCAAGCATGAAGGGAAAGAAACAAATGAGCTCTAGTGAGCAGGAGCAGGAAAGTGGAGCAAGCAGTGGGCACAAGGAACCCAAGAAATCTTGGGTGTGGCACTGGACTTCCCATGGGATGGAAGATTGACCCAGGGTTGTCTGAATCCAACTGACATCATAGTTGCGGTAGAAGACTGAAGTGTTACTTTAATACCCTGCCATTACTTTTAATGGCAAAAACTGCAATTGCTTTTGCACCAACCTATAAATTTTAGATGATAAACTTTATTGTGATCCTAACAAAATGAAAACATGGACTCTGTGAAACAATAGCTCAGAATTGATGTTCTCAAACAGTAGACTGAGATGAAAAGCAGAGGCCACTAGAATTTTTTCAAAAGGGGAATTGGATAAGAAAATAATGTAAATGGACTAAAACAATATCATGGAATTTGAAAATACATGAGTGGCAGTAAAGCCTCTAGATTCAAGAAGATGGAAAACTGAATCCACAATATGGAGGCCCAAAAGTCCTCCTAAAATGCAGAGGAAAAGAATAAAGTTCAAAATAATAAGAGAAAAGGCAATAAATATAGAAGACAGAGAAGGAAGATAAAAATTAAGAACTTAAGATGTTGCTGAGGCTAAAACAGGAATATTGAAACAGACCTAATAATGGGGGATGTAATCAAAGAAACTTCCAAATTGAAAAACAAAGCCTATATATGTAGACTTAAAGGGATTCCGGGCAAAAGCAATAGAAAGATGCCAATATTTAAACTTACCCTGACAGCATTGCTGGTTTTTATTTTTAGACAGAGTCTTGCTCTGTCACCCAAGTTGGACAGGAGTGGCATGATCTTGGCTCACTGGAACCTCCGCCTCCTGGACTCAAGCGATTCTCATGCTTCAGCCTCCCGAGTGGCTTAGATCATAGGTGTGTGCCACCATGCCCAGCTAATTTTTATATTTTTAGTAGAGATGAGGTTTCACCGGGTTGGCCAGGCTGATCTCGAACTGCTGACCTCAAATGATCTGCCCACCTGCCTCAGTCTCCCAAAGTGCCGGGATTGCAGGTGTAAGCCACTGCGCCCGGCCCATCACTGATTTTTAAAACAAAAAAAACCCTTATGTTAAGAATTAGAAGGCTGCTTTTTTGACATGATTAATGTCCCAAACTAATACCTTCCTTAATGGTTAATACTTGGGACATTCCCACTAGTAATCCGAAACTATCCCCACTACTGCTTAAGCTTGGTCTCAAAATTCCAGTCATTGAATAACAACAAGAAAAAGAAGTAAAATAAAACTTTTGGAAAGGTGTCAAATTTATTGCCATTTGCACAATCCCATGAACATTTACCTAAAAACCCAAGAGACCAGTTATAAAATAAGTATATGAAAATCAATAGCTTTTACATGTTAGTAAAAAAATAGATTATATAAAAGCCAGTATATATCATATATATATACTATATATAATATGTATTATTTTAATAATAACAATGCAAATAGAAGTAGAAATAGAAAAACAAGCTGGGTGTGGTGGCTCACACCTGTAATCCCAACACTTTGGGAGGCTGAGGGACGAGGATGGCTTGAGTCCAGAAGTTCGAAGCCACAGTGAGCTATGATCACACCGCTGCACTCCAGCCTGAGTGATAGCGCGAGACCCTGTGTCAAAGAAAAAAAGAAATAGAAAACCACAAACCTTTAATGAAGGACATTAAGGAAAGAGTATATGCCAAGGTAAAGCATGTTCCCTGAGGGGATGACTGGACATTATCAAGATGATATTGTCCTTAAATAAATTTATAAATTTAATGTAATTCCAATCAAAGTGACAAGGAAATTTCTTCTTGGTGCTTAATGAAACATCTGGAAAAGTAACCAAATTAAACAAACTCAGTCCTGCATCATCAAGAGCAGGACTTGCACTGTAGACCTTAAGCTTGCTAAAGGGAAGCTGACTTCACAGTGCACTGAGGAAAGGACAGGCCACTGCGTGGCACAGAATGCAAAGTCAAGTGTCATAGTCTCTGAGACGAGGGTTAGCATGCAGGGTGTTCACATGTAGGAGCACCCTTGGGATCACCACCAGTGGATGGGAGGGGAAGGAGGCAGGACAGGCAGACAGGGGGAGAAGTCAAACCATGATTCAGTAAACCCAACAGGAGCCCTGGCCAAACCCACAGGAGCTGGGTGCTCAATGGCCTTCAGAGTTGTCTCAAGTGGGACCTGTGGCCAGGCATTTATACCCACAGGAGAGAGTCACTGGATGTAGGCCACTGGGAAGGGGTAACTCCTCAGATGTGGTGGCTCTCTACAGCTGAGAAAATCCCTGCAGAAGATGACCCCTGAATACTCCACTGACAATACTACCAGTGGTGGGATGAGTCTTTCACTGAAGCAGGAGCTAGTGTCCACCATCCAAGGACAAACCGAAATACATATAAATCATGAGTACTAGACAGAATTGGCATCTCAATTCAGTAATGGGCGAATACAAATACAAATTTCTCAACAAATAATGAAGGAGAAATTGGCTTACAATTTGGGAGAGAAATTAAAGTTCTACCTTACCTGATACTCTTATTTTTTTCAAATAGAGACGGAGACTTGCTATGTTGCCCAGGGATGGTCTCCAACTCCTCAGCTCAAACGATCCTCCCAGTTTGGCCTCCCAAAGTGTTGGGATTATAGGCCTGAGCCACTGTGGCCAGCCTATTTTTAAAATCCAATTTGGTAATTTTTTTTATTGGTGAATTTAACCTATTTACATAAATTCTAATCATCAGTCTACTAGAACTATTTCTATAATTTTAATTTCATGTTTTCTATTTCATGCTTTTATTTCTTTTTTATTCCTTTTTTCCTTTCATTGTATAGAACAAATTTTCTTCTACTGTTGGCTTAAGATACACATTCTATTTTTATTCTTCTGGGGTGTATCCCTTACATTAATACCTATATTTCCCTGTAGTCAGCTTCTTAACCTTAACAATATCTATGTGTTCTCTCCCAAACATGTGTGTACCTAGGTATATTGCGCTAGCTCTGGTTTTTTATGTCTGCTGTTTGTATTATCTAGAGTTTGGATTATGGTTTATTCTATTTTCCCTTTTTTGTCATCATGTATTTAGATAGCAATGAATGTGAGTAATTTATTTCAATGCCTTTACCTCAAAACCTTCTCTAGCTTGATTTTTCTCCTTGCTAGAGAACTTCCTCCACCGTGCCCAATCTAAAAATATTTTTTTAAAAAAGAAAATTGGTTAAGGAAATATTTTCATGCTATTATAGCTGATATTTATTTTCTTTGTGCTTATATGTTTATTTCAGTTTTTCCATAATGGGCAAATATCATTTCAATAATTATAAGGGAAAAAGTATGTATTTTTAAAATCCATAATAGAAGAAAATCACACATCATTGGTTTATCCATCTTTTTTTATCATGATATCTTTTACCTGCACTCAATCTCCTTTATTATTGTTATTATTATTAATTATTACTATTTTTTGAGACAGAGTCCCACTCTGTTGCCCAGGCTGGAGTGCAGTGGTGTGACCTTGGCTCACTGCAACCTCTGTCTCCCGGGTTCAAGTGATTCTCATGCCTCAGCCACCCGAGTAGCTGGGATTACAGGTGCCTGCCACCACGCCCAGCTAATTTTTGTATTTTTAGTAGAGATGGGGTTTCACCATGTTGGCCAGGCTGGTCTCAAACTCCTGACCTCAGGTGATCCACCCGCCTCAGCCTCCAAAAGTGCTGGGATTACAGGCATAAGCCACTGTGCCTGGCCTTCTTTATTGTTTTTTTTTACCCATCTCACCAGGGTATATAGTCCTGGAGGATGAGGACAATTGTTTCTATGTTCTGTACAGTTGCTTACACATTGTGAACATTTAATAAAGTAAAATTGCAATTGTACCTGGCATGTACTCACTTCAATAATTGTGTTGTGATGTTAGGGACAAAGTGGTGAAGTAAAACACTTACATCCAGGTAATTCAACAATGCTCAGACCTTCTGTCTTCCTCACCTCTCCTACCAAACTTCCCTTTCTCAGCAAGGTATTTCTCTCAGCTCAACACTTGATTTCATTTGTGCAGACTCAGCCTGTGGCTGGAGTGGACATGGGGTGGTGCCTGTGATTTTGGGTATAAACATCCTCTACTCTTTTCACTTTATTTATTTTTATTATTATAAAAACCTGAAGCTATACTATCCTGTGGTTTATCAGCAACAACCCTAGTTGTGTCCAGAGGTTGCAGTTATGGGCATCCTGAACCAGTAAGACCTGGGGCATCGCTCTTAGCAAAAGAAAACCACAAACAAGTCTGCCTAGAACTGCTCTGTTCAGTATGGTAGCCATTAGTCACATGTGGCTATTTAAATTTAAATTAAGTAAAATTTCTTAAAATTAAAAATTCAGTTCCTTATTCACACTTGCCACATTTCAAGTGCTACATAGTCACACATGCATGGCAGTGGCTACTCTACTGGACAGCTCAGATATAAAACACATTCAGCATTATGGAAAATTCTACTGGGGCAGCACTGGTTTAGAAAAGCCTTTAAGCAGGCCGGGCATGGTGACTCACTTGAGGTTGGGAGATTCAGACCAGTCTGGGCAACATGGTGAAACCTTGCCTCTACAAAAAATACAAACACTAGCCAGGCGTGGTAGTGCATGCCTGTGATCTCAGCTACTTAGGAGGCTGAGGCATGAGAATTGCTTGAACCCGGGAAGTAGAGCTTGCAGTGAGCTGGGTTCATGCCACTGCACTCCAGCCTGGGCAACAGAGCGAGACTCTGTCCAAAAAAAAAAAAAAAGAAAAAAAAGCCCTTATGCTCCTCTTTTAATGGAAATTGAAACAAGGGAAGTCTGTTCTTAGGGGAGCCATGTTAGGCCATGTGCAGAGATTGTAAACATTCCTCTTCCTGGCAGGATGTAGGGAAATTCCTTCGCTTTAAACTTTCTGTGTTCAATTGACTTTAGATTCTTAGGGGTCTTTATCAGAATTTGTTTTAGGAAGCAAGACAAGAACTTTTTTTTTTTTAATCTTGTATCCGACTAAGTCAGGGAGGATTCTCTGCCAAGATCCTTTGCTATTTTCCATTTTTAATCCAGTCTGTTTGGAGATCCCAGGAGTTGATTTGCTGGATACACTTTCTGGGGCAAGAAGAGTCTGAGTATTTTCTCAAAACTCTTCCTACTAGTGACTACTCCAGAATGTCAATAAACTTGTGTCTTATTTATTACATACCATTTTTTTTATGTGTCAGATTGGCAAATATGAAAAAGCTGAATAGCCAATCCACTGAAGATGAAGTGGAAAGAATTTGAGTACTTGATGACCAAATTTTTCTGGGAAATGAACCAACAATGGAACTGCTTGACCCCCAGAATTCTTCTTATGTGAAAGGATACTTTTCATTATTGCTTAAGCCATTTTGAGTTGAGCGTTCAGTGGCTGGCATCGGGAAACTTCAGGGCTGACGTACCATGCTCCTGCACTGTAACACGTACCTGGGGCAGCAGGTCCAGCCCAGTCAAGGGCTGCAGGGATGAAATGTGCAAACCACTGGCAGCTTTCCTGGAGCTTCTAGGAAAAGCATGATTATCCTCCTTCCAGCTTCCAGAGGACCAGGGTCCAGAGGCAATGGGATGGGTTTTGGCACTTAGGAACTGAAGAAGAGTGCTTGTTTTACATCAAGGGCTCAGCTTTTGACATCATTCATTTAGTTACTCATTATAAGTCTGTAGACAGTGGGCAAGATATGGCAACAAACAAAGGTGTAGAATAAACAGAGCGCACCTTCTGGGTCCTCTCCCTCCTACTCTCACCAATCCCCTTTTCAGGGCCAAACCCACTCTTCTTCCCAGGGCCTGATTGCTCTTTCTGTCTCTTTCACAGGAAGTAGAATTATACACCATCTGAGAGCCTGTATAGGGGCTGGATCAGGCCCAATGTGGATCTTGAGAACGGAATATCTTCACCCAGTTTCCCCCAGTAGTCACATCTCACGTTATCAGAGTATCATGTCAAAATCAGCATTTTGTATGTGTATCACATATACAGATGTTTGTAACCACCACTATAATAAAGATTCAGAACTAATGAAAAATACAAAATGTGAATAAAAGAAATTAAAGAGGACATAAAAATGGAAAGATATCCCACGCTCATGGATTTGAAAAATTACTATTATTAAAATGTCCTTATTACCAAAAGCAGTTTACAGATTCAATGTAATAATGTCGTATCATTTTGCACCTTTTTTTTTTTTTTGAGATGAAGTCTCGCTGTGTCACCCAGGCTGGAGTGCAGTAGCGTGATCTCGGCTCACTGCATCCTCCGCTTCCTGGGTTCAAACAATTCTCCTGCCTCAGCCTGCTGAGTAGCTGGGATTACAGGCACACATCACCATGCCTGGCTAATTTTTGTATTATTATTATTTTTTAATTATACTTTAAATTCTAGGGTACATGTGTACAATGTGCAGGTTTGTTACGTATGTATCCATGTGCCATGTTGATTTCCTGCACCCATTAACTCGTCATTTAGCATTAGGTGTATCTCCTAATGCTGTCCCTCCCCCCTCCCCCAACCCCACAACAGTCCCCAGAGTGTGATGTTCCCCTTCCTGTGTCCATGAGTTCTCATTGTTCAATTCCCACCTATGAGTGAGAACATGTGGTGTTTGTTTTCCTGTCCTTGCGATAGTTTACTGAGAATGATGTTTTCCAGTTTCATCCATGTCCCTACAAAGGACATGAACTCATCATTTTTTTATGGCTGCATAGTATTCCATGGTGTATATGTGCCACATTTTCTTAATCCAGTCTATCGTTGTTGGACATTTGGGTTGGTTCTAAGTCTTTGCTATTGTGAATAGTGCCGCAATAAACATACGTGTGCATGTGTCTTTATAGCAGCATGATTTATAGTCCTTTGGGTATATACCCAGTAATGGGATGGTTGGGTCAAATGGTATTTCTAGTTCTAGATCCCTGAGGAATCACCACACTGACTTCCACAATGGTTGAACTAGTTTACAGTCCCACCAACAGTGTAAAAGTGTTCCTATTTCTCCACATCCTCTCCAGCACCTGTTGTTTCCTGACTTTTTAATGATCGCCATTCTAACTGGTATGAGATGGTATCTCATTGTGGTTTTGATTTGCATTTCTCTGATGACCAGTGATGATGACCACTTTTTCATGTGTTGGCTGCATAAATGTCTTCTTTTGAGAAGCATCTGTTCATATCCTTTGCCCACTTTCTGATGGGGCTGTTTGATTTTTTCTTGTAAATTTGTCTAAGTTCTTTTTAGATTCTGGATATTAGCCCTTTGTCAGATGGGTAGATTGCAAAAATTTTCTCTGATTCTGTAGGTTGTCTGTTCACTCTGATGGTACTTTCTTTTGCCATGCAGAAGCTCTTTAGTTTAATTAGATCCCATTTGTCAATTTTGGCTTTTGTTGCCATTGCTTTTGGTGTTTTAGACATGAAGTCCTTGCCCATGCCCATGTCCTGAATGGTATTCCTAGGTTTTCTTCTAGGGTTTTTATGGTTTTAGGTCTAACATTTAAGTCTTTAATCCATCTCAAATTAATTTTTGTATAAGGTGTAAGGAAGGGATCCAGTTTCAGCTTTCTACCTATAGCTAGCCAGTTTTCCCAGCACCATTTATTAAATAGGGAATCCTTCCCCCATTTCTTGTTTTTGTCAGGCTTGTCAAAGATCAGATGGTTGTAGATGTGTGATGTTATTTCTGAGGGCTCTGTTCTGTTCCATTGGTCCATATCTCTGTTTTGGTACCAGTACCATGCTGTTTTGATTACTGTAGCCTTGTAGTATAGTTTGAAGTCAGGTAATGTGATGCCTCCAGGTTTGTTCTTTTGGCTTAGGGTTGTCTTGGCAATGCAGGCTCTTTTTTTGGTTCCATATAAATTTTAAAGTAGTTTTTTCCAATTCTGTGAAGAAAGTCATTGGTAGCTTGATGGGGATGGCATTGAATCTATAAATTAACTTGGGCAGTATCGCCATTTTCATGATATTGATTCTTCCTATCCATGAGCATGGAATGTTCTTCCATTTGTTTGTGTCTTCTTTTATTTCATTGAGCAGTGGTTTGTAGTTCTCCTTGAAGAGTTCCTTCACGTCCCTTGTAAGTTGGATTCCTAGGTATTTTATTCTCTTTGTAGCAATTGTGAATGGGAGTTCACTCATGATTTGGCTCTCTGTTTGTCTGTTACTGATGCATAGGAATGCTTGAGATTTTTGCACATTGATTTTGTATCCTGAGTGCTGAATTTGCTTATCAGCTTAAGGAGATTTTGGACTGAGATGATGGGGTTTTCTAAATATATAATCATGTCATCTGCAAGCAGGGACAATTTGACTTCCTCTTTTCCTAACCGAATATCCTTTATTTCTTTTTCTTGCCTGATTGCCCTGGCCAGAACTTCCAACACTATGTCGAATAGGAGTGGTGAGAGAGGGCATCCCTATCTTGTGCCAGTTTTCAAAGGGAATGCTTCCAGTTTTTGCCCATTCAGTATGATATTCTCTGTGGGTTTGTCATAAATAGCTCTGATTATTTTGAGATACATTCCTTCAATACCTAGTTTATTGAGAGTTTTTAGCATGAAGGTTGTTGAATTTTGTCAAAGGCCTTTTCTGCATCTATTGAGATAATCATGTGGTTTTTGTCTTTGGTTCTGTTTATGTGATGGATTATGTTTATTGATTTGCATGTATTGAACCAGCCTTGCATCTCAGGGATGAAGCCAACTTGATCTTGGTAGATAAGCTTTTTGATGTGCTGCTGGATTTGGTTTGCCTGTATTTTATTGAGGATTTTTCGCATTGGTGTTCATCAGAGATATTTGTCTAACATTCTCTTTTTTTGTTGTGTCTCTGCCAGGCTTTGGTATCAGGATGATGCTGGCCTCATAAAATGAGTTAGGGAGGATTCCCTCTTTTTCTATTGATTGGAATAGTTTCAGAAGGAATGGTTCCAGCTCCTCTTCATACCTGTGGTAGAATTCGGCTGTGACTCCGTCTGGTCCTGGACTTTTTTTCGTTGGTAGGCTATTAATTATTGCCTCAATTTCAGAGCCTGTTACTGGTCCATTCAGGGATTCAACTTCTTCCTGGTTTAGTCTTGGGAGGGTGTATGTGTCCAGGAATTTATTCATTTCTTCTAGATTTTCTAGTTTATTTGCGTAGAGGTGTTTATAGTATTCTCTGATGGTAGTTTGTATTTCTGTGGGCTCGGTGGTGATATCCCCTTTATCATTTTTTACTGCGTCTATTTGATTCTTCTCTCTTTTCTTCATTAGTCTTGTTAGCGGTTTATCAATTTTGTTGATCTTTTAAAAAAACCAGCTCCTGGATTCACCGATTTTTTTAAAGGGTTTTTTGTGTCTCTATGTCCTTCAGTTCTGCTCTGATCTTAGTTATTTCTTGCCTTCTGCTAGCTTTTGAATTTGTTTGCTCTTGCTTCTCTAGTTCTTTTAATTGTGATGTTAGGGTGTCAGTTTTGGATCTTTTCTGCTTTCTCTTGTGGGCATTTAGTGCTATAAATTTCCCTCTACACACTGCTTTAAATGTGTCCCAGAAACTCTAGTACATTGTGTCTTTGTTCTCATTGGTTTAAAAAAATCTTTATTTCTGCCTTCATTTCGTTATGTACCCAGTAGTCATTCAGGAGCAGGTTGTTCAGTTTCCATGTAGTTGTGCAGTTTTGAGTGAGTTTCTTATTCCTGAGTTCTAATTTGATTGCACTGTGGTCTGAGAGACAGTTTGTTGTGATTTCTGTTATTTTACATTTGTGGAGGAGTGCTTTTCTTCCAACTATGTGGTCAATTTTGGAATAAGTGCTATGTGGTGCTGAGAAGAATGAATATTCTGTTGATTTGAGGTGGAGAGTTCTGTAGATGTGTATTAGGTCAGCTTGGTGCAGAGCTGAGTTCAAGTCCTGGATAGCCTTGTTAACCTTCTGTCTTGTTGGTCTGTCTAATATTGAGAGTGTGGTGTTAAACTCTCCCATTATTATTGTGTGGGAGTCTAAGTCTCTTTTAAGTCTCTAAGGACTTGCTTTATGAATCTGGGTGCTCCTGCATTGGGTGCATATATATTTAGGATAGTTAGCTCTTCTTGTTGAATTGATCTCTTTACCATTATGTAATGGCCTTCTTTATCTTTTTTGATCTTTGTTGGTTTAAAGTCAGTTTTATCAGAGACTAGTGTTGCAACCCCTGCTTTTTTTTGCTTTCCATTTGCTTGGTAGATCTTCCTCCATCCCTTTATTTTGAGCCTATGTGTGTCTCTGCATGTGAGATGGGTTTCCTGAATACAGCACACTGATGGGTCTTGACTCTTTATCCAATTTGCCAGTCTGTGTCTTTTAATTGGGGCATTTAGCCCATTTACATTTAATGCTAATATTGTTATATGTGAATTTGATCCTGTTATTATGATGTTAGCTGGTTATTTTGCCCGTTAGTTGATGCTGTTTCTTCATAGCATTGATGGTCTTTACAATTTGGCATGTTTTTGCATTGGCTGATACCGGTTGTTCCTTTCCATGTTTAGAGCTTCCTTCAGGAGCTCTTGTAAGGCAGGCTTGGTGGTAAACAAATCTCTCAGCATTTGCTTGTCTGTAAAGCCAAACTTATGAAGCTTAGTTTGGCTGGATATCAAATTCTGGGTTGAAAATTCCTTTCTTTAAGAATGTTGAATATTGGCCCCCACTCTCTTCTGGCTTGTAGAGTTTCTGATGAGAGATCTGTTGTTAGTCTGATGGGCTTCCCTTTCTGGGTAACCTGACCTTTCTCTGTGGCTGCCTTAACATTTTTTCCTTCATTTCAACCTTGGTGAATGTGACAATTATGTGTCTTGGGGTTGCTCTTCTTGAGGGGTATCTTTGTGGTGTTCTCTGTATTTCCTAAATTTGAATGTTGGCCTGCCTTGCTAGGTTGGGGAAGTTCTCCTGGATAATACCCTGAAGAGTGTTTTCCAGCTTGGTTCCATTCTCCCTGTCACTTTCAGGTACAGCAGTCAAATGTAGATTTGGTCTTTCCCATAGTCCCATATTTCTTGGAGGCTTTGTTCATTTCTTTTTACTCTTTTTTCTCTAAACTTCTCTTCTTGCTTCATTTCATGAATTTGATCTTCAGTCACTGATACACTTTCTTCCACTTGATTGAATCAGCTGCTGAAGCTCATGCACGCGTCACATAGTTCTCCTGCCATGGTTTTCAGCTCCATCAGGTCATTTAATGTCTTCTTTACTCTGTTTATTCTAGTTAGCCATTCATATAATCTTTTTTCAAGGGTTTTAGCTTCCTTGTGATGGGTTCAAACATCCTCCTTTAGCTTGGAGAAGTTTGTTATTATCGACCTTCTGAAGCCTACTTCTGTCAAATCATCAAAGTCATTCTCCATCCAGCTTTGTTCCGTTGCTGGTGAGGAGCTGCCATCCTTTGGAGAAGAGGCACTCTGGTTTTTAGAATTTTCAGCTCTGGTTCCTCCCCATCTTTGTGGTTTTATCTACCTTTGGTCTTTGATAATGTTGACCTACAGATGGGGTTTTGGTGTGGATGTCCTTTTTGTTGACGTTGATGCTATTCCTTTCTGTTTGTTAGTTTTCCTTCTAACAGTCAGGTCCCTCAGCTGCCAGTCTGTTGGAGTTTCCTGGAGGTCCACTCCAGACCCTGTTTCCTGGGTTTCACCAGTGGAGGCTGCAGAGCAGCAAATATTGCAGAGCAGCAAATATTGCTGCCTGATCCTTCCTCTGGAAGCTTCATCCCAGAGAGGCACCCACCTATTTGAGGTGTCAGTCAGCCCCTACTGGGAGGTATCTCCCAGTTAGGCTACATAGAGGTCTGGGACCCACTTGAGGAGGCAGTCTGTCCATTCTCAGAGCTCAAACACCGTGCTGGGAGAACCACTGCTTTCTTCAGAGCTGAGACAGGGACGTTTAAGTCTGCAGAAGTTTCTGCTGCCTTTTGTTCAGCTATGCACTGCCCCCAGAGGTGGAGTCTACAAAGGCAGGCAGTCCTCATTGAGCTGTGGTGGGCTGCACCCAGTTTGAGCTTACCAGCTGCTTTTTTTTTTTTTACCTACTCAAGCCTCAGCAGTGGCAGACGCCCTTCCCTTAGCCAGGCTGCTGCCTGTAGCTCAATCTCAGACTGCTGTGCCAGCAGTGAGCAAATCTCCATGGGTGTGGGACCCACTGAGCCAGGCATGAGATATAATCTCCTGGTGTGGCATTTGCTAAGACCATTGGAAAAGTGCAGTATTTGGGTGGCGGTGTCTCGATTTTCCATCTGTAGTCTGTCATGGCTTCCCTTAGCTAGGAAAGGGAATCCCCCCAACCCCTTGTGCTTCCCATTGAGGTGATGCCCCACCCTGCTTTGGCTTGCCCTCCGTGGGCTGCACCCACTGTCCAACCAGTCCCAATGAGATGAACCAGGTGCCTCAGTTGGAAATGCAGAAATCACCCGTCTTCTGCATCGATCATGCTGGGAGCTGCAGACCAGAGCTCTTCCTATTCGGCCATCTTGGAACCGAGAGATTCTCTAAAGTGCTGATTTTTGTACTTTTAGTACAGACAGGGTTTCACCATGTTGGCCAGGCTGGTCTCAAACTCCTGACCTCAAGTGGTCTGCCTACCTTGGCCTCCCAAAGTGCTGAGATTACAGGTGTGAGCCACCCTGCCTTGCCTGTGTGTGTTCTTTGGATTCAAACACACTGCTCCTCTAGAGTGTATGAGTATGACTGAGAAAACATTTATTTCAAAAAGATTAAAATAAGACGCCACACTAGAATATAAAAAGAACTCTTACAATCAATAATAAAAAAGACAAATACCCAATTATAAATGGGCAAATGACCAAAGGACCAAAATAGACATTTCTCCAAAGAAGATATACAAATTTCCAACAATAACATGAGAAGATGCTAAATATCATTAGTCTTCAGGGAAATGCGAATCAAAATCACAATGAGATACCATTTCGCACCTGCTAGGATGGCTACATCAAATTGACATATAACAAATATTGATCAGACATAAAGATAGGAGCAATAGACACTGGGGACTCCAAAAAGAGGGAGGTGGGGCAAGGGCTGAGAAACTTCCTATTGGGTACTATGTTCACTATCTGGGTGATGGGATCAATAGAAACCCTAACCCCAGCATCACACAATATACCCTTGTAACAAACCTACATGTGTACCCCCAATCTAAAATAAAAAAATTTAAAAATGAAATAAAAGGATTAACTGTGGGGGGAGGGGGGGAACAACAAGTGTTGGTGAGGATGAGAGAAATTGGGACCTTCCTGCCTTGCTGGTGGGAATATAAAATGGTACAGCCACTTTAGAAAATAGTCTGGCAGTTCCTCCAAAGGTTAAGCACAGAGTTATGATATGACCAGCAATTCCACTCCTAGCTACATACCCAAGAGAAATGGAACACATGTCCATAGAAATGTTCATAGCAGCATTATTCGAAATGGCCAAAAATGTGGTACATCCATACAATGGAATATTATTTGGTGATGAAAAGAAGTGAGTACTGGTGTTACAACGTGGATAAACCTTGGAAACATTATGCTTAAGTAAAAAAAGCCAGTCAAAAAAAAACATGTATTATATGATTCAATTTGTATGAAATGTCCAGAACAGGCAAATCTATAGAGTCATAAAGTAGATTAGTGGTTGCCTAGGACTAAAAAGAAGAGGGCGGGCATGGGAGAGAGACTGCCTAAGGGGCATGGCATTTCTTTTCTGGGTGATGAAAATGTCCTAAAATTCCTTGTGATGATGGTTGCACAGCTCTGTGAGTATACAAAAACCACTAGATTGTCCACTTTAAATGGGTGAATTGTATGGTATGAGAATTACATATCAATAAAGCTGTTTTATAGAATAAATAAACAAACTCCCAAACAGAGCCAGCAGCCAGCCTTCTTCCTGTTTCCATGCAGGGATCTCGCTCCTGTTTGCCCTTAATGTATCTTCCTGTTGACACTCAGCCAGCAAACTCATGTTTGCTCTGTGGTGACATCCCCAGGATGCACCAGGCCCTGGGCCTGACATTGTTCTGCAGTCCTTGCCAACTAGGTCAGTGTCCGGGAAGGCAAACAGCATATTTCAGAGGGTGACAACATAAGGGCGTGAGAAGCAGCCAGAGAGAGCCCCCCACCAGGCTCCCTTGGCCAAGACACTGGGGACCTGTCCTCTGGTTGAAACCTCCTATTCCTGCCTCCTCGACCCCCACCCCCAGATGAAGGTGGATGCTACTGTGTGGGGCTGGAAATATAAAAGCACTTCCCCAGGGCAGTGATGGGCTCTGGGGAGCCACTTTGGTGGGAAGGAATATAAGAAACCCTTAACCTCAGAGAGGTTAAGCAACTTGCCTAAAGTTACTCTGCATTAAAGCTTTGAGTCACTTGCATGGCTAGAAGTTCTTGAGCTGGATTCTATCCTTTAAAAAAGATTAAAAATAGCATATACATCCCATGGTAGGGAACTGGTTAAATTAATTATGCTCCAGTCATACAGTGGAATAGTATGCTGATGCCAAAAATAGTTTGGCATGCTTTAAGTACTGATATGGAATTGTCACCAAGATGTGTTTTTAAGTGAAAAAAAGCAATGATGCAGAACAATGTGTATAGTATCCTACTATTTGTCTAAAAGGAGGCAAAAATACATATACAGTCATCATCCCTCCGTATTCACAGGGCACTAGTTCCAGGACCCCTGCAGATACCAGTATCTGAAGATACTCAAGTCCCTTATATAAAATGGCAGAGTATTTGCACATCCTACTGTATACTTTAAATCATCTCTAGATTACTTATGATATTTTTATTTGCATTATTTTTTACTATTTTTATTTTTATTTGTATTATTTATTTATTTGTATTTGTATTTATTTTTTACTATTGTACTGCTATTTTTATTGTTTTTTTCAATATGTTTTGATCTGCAATTGAGTGAATCCATGAACACAGAACCTGCAGATGCAGAGGCTGTGGATACAGAGGGCCAACTGTATTTGTAATTGCTTGTGTCCAAATAAAGTATCTCTGAAAGGACACATAAGAAATTAGTGACATTGGCCAGGCACAGTGGCTGGTCCCAGCACTTTGGGAGGCTGAAGTGGGTGGATCACCTGAGGTCAGGAATTTGAGACCAGCCTGGCCAACATGGTGAAAGATTGTCTCTAGTAAAAATACAAAAAATTAGCTGGGTATGGTGGTGGGCACCTGTAATCCCAGCTACTCAGGAGGCTGAGGTGGCAGAATACCTTGAACCTGGGAGGCGCAGGTTGCAGTGAGCTGACCCTGCAGCCTGAGCAATAGAGCAAAACTCTGTCTCAAAAAAAAAAAAAAAAAAAAGAATCACAGCTCCAATCAAGGAAGCAAAATTTTTCCAGAAGCTCCCAGAATTCTTCAGCTTATATTTCATTGGCCAACTATGTTATGTAACACTCTCAGCTGCAAGAATGTCTTGGAGAGAAAGTAATTTTCCCTCAGACTTTATGGTAGAGGGGGTGAGCGTGGTGGCATGTCTGTGGTCCCAGCTACTCAGGAGGCTGAGGTGGGAGGATCACTTTAGCCCAAGAGGTCAACACAGCAGTAAGCTGTCATTGCATTGCTGCATTCCAGACTGGGCAACAGAGCAAGAGCCTGTCTCAAAAAAAAAAAAAAAAGAAAAGAAAAATAATGAATAAATGAATGTCCCATGCTCTGAAGTCCATCTCCAAACCTCAAGTTAAGAGCCCTGCTTCCTAGGATGATTAAAAATTGAATCCTTTAATATTTGTCAAATGCTGTGCTAATCCTATCAGAAATTACTGGTGAGATTTGAGGAGGGGGATCGGTAAGGAGCATCCCTTTTCCTCAGTGTGAGTTCTAAACTATTGAGACATAAAGGAGTAAAATAGGTATAGATTGCAGTATCACCCTCATTGCTGATAAAGGCCCAGATTGAGGGTGTGGCTTAGATGAACCAGGCAACAACCAACATCCTAATGTCATACCCAGAATTAGACCCACCTGCCTGGTCATAGGCAGGACTCAGGCATGCGGGCCTCGCTGCAGGGCTGGCTGCATGACAGCTGTGCTCGCCAGCTGCCGATGGGAGGCCCCACCCAAGGGAAAGCAGGAGGCAGGCAGAGCCAGGCTTATACTGCCCTCTGCAGCTCACAATCACCTCCTCCTTCCAGGAGAGGCTTGCGGGAAGGGGAGAGAGGCCAGGAGGCTGTAACACTAACGGGAAGAAACATACGGGAAAGGAGTCTTTTCCCAAATCCCCAAATTATCAAGATTGTACTCTTTCTCTTTCTTCATATTAAAGGAGATCATGCCAGCCACATTTCAGGGCCTGGTGCTCAAAAACAGTAGGTGCTTAATACAAATCAGCCTCCTTTCCTCCTCTTCTCCATTCAAATTCTTTCTTAACCAGGGTAGGAAGAGATTAGGCTTCCCTTCCTCTTTAACGTACTGAGACTTCATTTCTCAATTTCTCTTCATTGCTCAATTTCTCTTCCTGTGTTGCAATTCCCCAAGCATGTGACTTTCATCCGGCAACCCTAGCCCTGTGATATTGTGGAGTTATGCCTCATGCATCACGTTCCTGCACCACGAAGTCAAATTGCACTTCACAGACCCAGCTGCCCCTGCTCTGTGGAGGGTCTCCTCTCCCTCCCACCTGTAGGACTCATCCATCTTCCTTATGTTCCACTTCCAACAGGTGGAGGACATTTATCTTCTTTTTGAAGCCACCAGGCATTTGAACTCCTTTCTCATGTTTGGGGGACTCCCACTTTATGGTTTGATCGGGAGGAGGTCCTCACCTTCTACTAGAGAAATGGGAATGTTCTGTTTCCCCTTTCTCAGCCTCCCTTTTGCAACTACAGCCAGGGCATGTGACCGGGGCTGGCCAACCAAGAGGGGCCTGTGCCAGACCTTGGGGGAGCCTGGGTGGGTCTGAGGGAGGCCAGGACTCCCGATAATGTCCACTGTGGATGGTGGGCAGTGCAGCACATCTGAATTCCTGGCACAGCAGGGGCCGCTGAGCTGGCTGGGGACACATCCAGGCTTCTTGGCACATAGGGTTTGGGTTCCATCGGGGGTGTTGTCCCTGACTGTGCAGCTTTAAACCTAGTTTTAGGGTCTTGTGGTGGTTCTGTGAGCTGCCTGTTTACCTTCTGATACATTTTCTTCTCCATTCAGGCAGTCGCTGTCTATAGTTTGTAGCTAGAAAAAATGACAGTGAGGCAGTAATTGAGTCCCTGACTTGGTCTTCCAAGCCTGATGTTCCCATCGGTTCTCCCTTGAAGTAAGAGAGTACTTCAAGAGTGCACAGGCCGCATCTCAGGAAGGACATGGGCACACTCACCTTGTCCTGCAGCCTCTCTTCCCGTTGGTGGTGGGGAAGGCGGTGCTGTGGACAGTGGCTGACTCAGAATAGGAAACAGGCATATTGGTCTTCATTTTGTCAAAATCAACCCAGTGACCTCAGGCAAGTCACTTCACCTCTCGAGATTTTCTCACATGTCAAATGGCCTGGGTGAAGATGACAGACCAAAAGATGCCCCAATTTTAATACCGTTTCTGTTTTCGAAGCTGGAGTCTCATTTTACTACTTCAGCTTCATGGAGTGCTTTTGTTTGTTTTTCCTGTAATTACTTATGGTAACCATAGTTCAAGCAACAAAGCTTGATGGACTATTACTTTTACTGCACCTGCCAGGCCTGGTTTCCAGCCCCAGACTCAGCTATGTCCCAGGTTTAAAAGTCCAAGAACCAGGAGTTTGCAAGAGAGGGATCACAATAATGTGCATTTGAACTATACCTGGGGACTGGGGGTTAGGAATTCTGTCTTGATACCACTTATGAAAGGTGTCCCTTTTACTTATGGCAGGTGAGTGGTTTATGGAACAAGCCCATTCAATCTCTTTGGGGCTTGAATCCTGGCTCTGAGTGGCTTTGAGTGGCCTTGAGTGAGTGACCTCATTCAGGTTCCCACATGCCATTTAATACTCTAACTCATGCAGTAGGGCTGACTTAACCTTCCCAAGAAGTTGTGAGTTTCTCAGGTGCAGGGGCCATGACTTAAGTACATTTCATATCCCCCCCCATCTTTACTCCTTTCTCACCTTGACATACATGTATACCTGTTTAGGGGTAGAAAATCTCTGTAAGACCCACCCAAGAAACTGACAACAGTGAGTGCCTCAGGGAAGACTGAAACCAGGAGGAGGGACTTACTCTTCACTTTACATTCTTGAATATATTGCCATGAACACAATAGTATTTTAAAAACTGCCCAATAAAGAAATAAGAAAATTCACATCTCTATTTTTATTTCATTTTGTGGAGGTAGAATCCTGGATTTATCCAACCCCTTATTTAGGGGCATCCTGATTTCTCCATCTTGCTAGGGGAAGTTGGCTCACCTCTCATTAACCTGGGAAGGCTTCCCAGAGCAGGTGACTTTTGACAGATGAGTAGGAGTCAGATGAGGCAGGATAGGACATGAGGAGAAAGTGTTCCAAGCAGGGGCAACATCATGAATGAAGGTGGGAGGTGCGAGAGTGTGGCCCTTGTGAGGAAATGCAAGGAGGGTAGGGGTGGGATGGGTGGAGATGAGGCTGGAGGAACCCACAGGTCATTTCGGGCTCTTGCAGTGTGCTAGGCACTTGAATCTTGGACTCAATCCCAGGCATAACGTGGAGCCATTGAAATAATCTGGGGCTGGTGAGTGAGAGAAATCAGCTGTACAAATCAGCAGCATTGTTCCGGGGAAAGCGAGACTTGACCAGCACTTCAGCTGTATCAGTTACCAAATACGTGTTTACTCATAAAGAGGCCTGGTTTCTTACTACTACCTCTCATTCCAGCGTGCTGCAGGCTCCAGATGGGAAATACCTACAGAGCTATGGGAGCAGAGGACTCTCCTAACTCTGTGAGAGGCCTCAAGAGTGTAATGGAGAAAGCCTTCCCAGGCTAAAAACTCAGACTCAGAGCTCCCCAGACAGGCAAAGGTGGGAGAGGGCCTTCCAGGCAGAGTGAACTGCAGGAGGAAGCTCGGGGCGCATGTGCAGGAAATAAGGCTTGACAGGTGGGAAGGGGCCAGGCGCTAGTGAGGTTTGTTTGTTTTTTCACATTTTCTATCACTTTCTATGAGGTTGGTATGTATGTATGTATGTATTTATTTATTGAGATGGAATTTTGCTCTTGTTGTCCGGGCTGGAGTGCAATGGCACGGTCTCGGTTCACTGCAACCTCCACCTCCCAGGTTCAACTGATTCTCCTGCCTCAGCCTCCTGAGTAGCTGGGATTACAGGCATGTGCCACCACGTCTGGCTAATTTTTGTATTTTTAGTAGAGACGGGGTTTCACCATGTTGGTCAGGCTGGTCTCGAACTCCTGGCCTTAAGTGACGCGGCCACCTTGGCCCCTCAAAGTGCTGGGATTACAGGCTTGAGCCACTGTGCCCGGCTGAGGTTGGTTTTTACTGAGCTATTTTATAAATCATCTGGCGCACTTCAGAAGTTGATTTCAGGGCATCCCCAGACCGACCCAATCAGAACTTTGGGAAACGTGGCTTTAGTCTAGACAAAGAGTTCTCTAATGTAGTTGCTGGCAAAATCATTATGCAGGGGCCCCAACCACACTGCAGAGCCACAATCCATCCAGCAAGTGAGGGAACTGCCTGACAAAGGGGACGGTCCCTGAGTCAGTCTAACCTGGCAGTTTGGTGGGGCTAGGAATGAAGGCGGACCAGTTCTTCCTGTGAGGTGCAAACAAAAACTGGAAAAACTGCAAGACAGACTTATTCAAGTTCTGGGCGTGGCTAAGGCTGCACAGGCTCAGTCTTTGGCCATTCCTGAAGCCCTCTCAGCAGGGTCTTCTGTCCTTGCCAAGAAGCTAGAAAGAATTAGAAGACAGATGAGTCAGAACAGAAGGTCACGAGGTTTCTGCGCTTCCAGGGGTGCTCACCCATCCATCAGGGCTTCCCCTACTGCTCTTCCCCTTTCTCACCCCCAACCAGGATTTCTTTCCGCTTATAAATGAGAACTGCCCCCCACTCCCCAGCCCCCACTCTGCAGTCAGTCGGAGGATGCATGCAAGAAGCTGTTGGAGCTTGAGGGAAGGGAGGAGGGAGGGAGATGCCCCTGATGCTGGTGTCTTCATTCTCTAGCTGGACAGGGACTAACCACGGGGCAGCCTGCTACCAGCAACACTGGTTTTTCTTTTCTTTTTTTTCTTTTTTTTTGAGACAGGGTCTCACTGTTGCCCAGGCTGGGGTGCAGTGGTGCTATCTTGGCTCACTGCAACCTCTGCCTCCCAGGTTCAAGCAATTCTCCTGCCTCAGCCCCCCTTGGTAGCTGGGATTATAGGCACACACCACGACTCCCAGCTCATTTTTTTTTTGTATTTTTAGTAGAGATGGAGTTTCACCACGTTGGCCAGGCTGATCTCCGACTCCTGACCTCAGGTGTTCCACCCATCTCGGCATCCAAAAGTGTTGGATTACAGGAGTGAGCCACCACTCCCAGCTCAGCAGCATTGATTTTGCAGGGCAAAGCATCATTTGTCTTGAGTCAGTCCTATGGCCTACATAAAATGTGGTCCCCTCTGGATTCGCGGCGGACCCTAGCACTGGAGAAGGCATGCAAACATTGATGATGTGCAGTGCTGGCTCTCAGATGGTAACATCGGGCGCCTCCCCATCCCACTTCATTTACTCAGCAAACATTGATTTGAGCCACTGCCATTCTGGGCCTGGGGCGCAGAGGAAGAAAGGCACGACCCCAGACCGTGAGTGTTCTCTGAGAAGCAGACAGAGGCAACGCTGCTGTGAGAAGCAGAGAGACGGCTGAGACCATCCTGAGGACAGCAAAGAGGGCACTAACCTGGAAGATGGGCGGCAAAGATGTCTGAACTGAGTCTTGAAAAGCCAGCCAAGCTGCTCACCCCAAAAGAAAGTTTATTCTGGCTGAACAAACCAGCCAGAGGGAAGAGACTTCAGGGATTTCAGGGCTAAAATGGAACTGTTTACAGTTTCCCTTCCACAGAGACCCTCACGCTTGCCCCCCACCCTAACCCCTGGACTCTCACAGTACCTCCTGAGGGAGAATGAGCAGAAAAGGCCCAAGGGGAGGTATTGCTGGAAGCTGGGCAGAGGGAAAAAGCTGCTCAGTCTTCTGATGAAAAGGGGAGTGGGGAGGGGAGCTGGGCCCATTCCTGGCTGTTGAACTGTGCTCTGCCAGAGCTAGGCCCTGTGGCACAGTTAACTCTACAGTGAGTCCTGAGGGCTTGGAGGGAGCTTTCCCTCAAATCTCGGCATCCAGACCACTTCTGCTCTGCCCACCAGCCCCGCTAATCCTGGCAGCCACTCATTCATTCACTGGTTTGTTGAATTAATAGTGAGGGAGCACCTTCTCCTAGATGCTAAAGATACAGCCATGGACAAAACAAAGACCCCACAGGTCTTTATTCTAGTGGGGGAAGCAGACAGAGAATGATCAAATGAGGAAGGGAGGAAGACAGACAAGAAAGGAAAAGGGCGAAGAGGTGGACCCGTTCATGTGGGAGGGAGAAGCTCAGTAATAGTGGGCATGGGGCAGAAGTCTGAAGGAAGGGCAGGAGGCGGGAGGCAGGGGAGAGGAATCCCAGGGGGAGAAAGCAGCACCTGCAAAGGTCCTGAGGCAGGCCTGTCCGCAGAGCCCCGAGGGTGGGCCGAACAGGAACTCGCTGTGCACAGAGACACTCAGAGGGGTTTAAGAGGGCGAGCTTCGAGCTCATGCATGCCTGGGGCCCACTGTTCCCTAGCAGCCTGCATTTAGGCAGATTGCTTCATTTCCCTAAGGCTCAGCATCCCTGTCTGTAAAATGGGAAGAATGGTGTTACTGTACCATGGCTTTCTATATACTTTTTCTAAATAAATGGCAGCTATTATCAGGATTATTATAAATGCAATGGATACATGTTCAACAGTTAGTATTAGCACTTTCCCAAAGGGGATTTCCAACAAGATAAGACACTAGATTTTTTGTTTTGGTTTTATAAAAATATCTTAAATTACACTGACAGTAACACATGTTGGGAGTAGGGTGTGTGGGCATCAAGTGTCAGCAATCACAAATCACACTCATGCCTTCCCCCACTCCTCACAGGTGGGGCTTGCCCCCATTACTCCAGAGCTGCCTTATAGGCACCAAAAGCAAGGTCTGGAGGAGCCAGGAGCTGGGCTGGGTCTGAGCAAGACGGTGTCAGAGCCAGAATTAGGCTGCAGTCATCTTTAGAAGGAAGCAGAAAGTTTCTCTTTGAATCGACACTTCCTCCCATTTTCTTTCCATTTGAATAAGCAGAAACCTTAAGAGTTGAAGCCTTTTTCAGAAAGTTTGGAGCTATGGTCAGTGTAAGGAGACAGCCATCTCCCTTTTAATCTTTGGTTTTGAACGTGAGTGATTGGGAGGTCCGTTGATGACTGGCCTGGGTCTTCAGAAGGGTCTCAAGGATGTGAGCAGGTTGTAGCAATCCTGCTCTGGCCCCCACCCTGCTGGACAGCCCAGGGTGGGTGATGGGTGCCACAGCTGATCTGGAATGTTCTGCTCATTTGCCCCCCTGCCAGCCCTTCTCCAACCTTCAAGGGAGCCATCCCACCTGGCCCATGCCTCCTGCCACCCAGCTCACACCCCTCATCATCAGAGTGCAGCACGACCCAGCTCTCCCTCCTGCAGGACGCACGTAGGCCTCCCTGCCCTGCTTGGCCCACTGTTCCCAGCTCTCTCAGAGCCCAGTACATCCTACTGTGGGTTAGCGATGGTGGGAGAGATCAGTGCAGACCTGTCCTAGAGGAGCCTGCCAGAGCAGGGGAAGAAGTAATGACAATGAGTAAACCCTGTGCTAATTTTCTTTTTCTTTTCTTTCTTTCTTTCTTTTTTTTTTGAGACAGTCTCATTTTTTTGCTCAGGCTGGAGTGCAGTGGTGCGATCTCAGCTCACTGCAACCTCGACCTCCCTGGGCCCCAAAGATCCTCCCATCTGAGCCTCCCAAGTAGCTGGGACTACAGGTGTGTGCCACCACATTGAGCTAATTTTTTTATTGTTTGTAGAGACGGGGTTTTGCCATGTTGCCCAGGCTGGTCTTGAACTCCTGGGCTCAAGTGATTCACCAGCCTCAGCCTCCCAAAGTGCTGAAATTACAGGCATAAGCCACCCTCACCTGGCCTGAGTGCTGAAAAACAGAAAAGCCTCGGAGGCCAAAGGTGAAGCACTGGATGGAAGTTGACCTCCAAGCAGGGAGCAGGCAACCCAGCACCAGCCTAGGCTCCATATGGGGTTGAGAGAGGGGAAAGGCCACCGACAGTCCCTGCTCCATGGGGAAGGCAGCCTCTGACTGTGGCTGACGGGCTGGCAGTCGGATAAGGATTGGCTGGCAGGAATGGGCATCCAGCTGCCTCTGCTGCTCCTGTGAGCTGGGAATGATGGTGCCAGTTAGGTCTGCATGGCCATCAATAGGCCAGGTGGCCGGGCCGGGGTCTGTCAGCTCCAGTGGCTGAAACACACAACAGAATCATCAAACCTAGACTGAGATAGTCATGAAAGAGATTTAGAAAAAGACATAGTGATTTTGTTCCGTGTTTGCTTTTTCTAAAAACACTCTTCTCTAATAAAATGTATGACAGCAATAGCTCTCACTTCTTGCTCATTTAATGTGTGGCGAGTATTTTCCTAAACTCCTTTTTTTTTTTTATTATACTTCAGGGTTTTAGGGTACATGTGCACAATGTGCAGGTTTGTTACATATGTATCCATGTGCCATGTTGATTTCCTGCACCCATTAACTCATCATTTAGCATTAGGTGTATCTCCTAATGCTGTCCCTCCCCCCTCCCCCCACCCCACAACAGTCCCCAGAGTGTGATGTTCCCCTTCCTGTGTCCATGAGTTCTCATTGTTCAATTCCCACCTATGAGTGAGAACATGCGGTGTTTGGTTTTTTGTCCTTGCGATAGTTTACTGAGAATGATGTTTTCCAGTTTCATCCATGTCCCTACAAAGGACACGAACTCATCATTTTTTATGGCTGCATAGTATTCCATGGTGTATATGTGCCACATTTTCTTAATCCAGTCTATTGTTGTTGGACATTTGGGTTGGTTCCAACTCTTTGCTATTGTGAATAGTGCTGCAATAAACATACGTGTGCATGTGTCTTTATAGCAGCATGATTTATAGTCCTTTGGGTATATACCCAGTAATGGGATGGCTGGGTCAAATGGTATTTCTAGTTCGAGATCCCTGAGGAATCGCCACACTGACTTCCACAATGGTTGAACTAGTTTACAGTCCCACCAACAGTGTAAAAGTGTTCCTATTTCTCCACATCCTCTCCAGCACCTGTTGTTTCCTGATTTTTTAATGATGGCCATTCTAACTGGTGTGAGATGGTATCTCACTGTGGTTTTGATTTGCATTTCTCTGATGGCCAGTGATGATGAGCATTTCTTCATGTGTTTTTTGGCTGCATAAATGTCTTCTTTTGAGAAGTGTCTGTTCATGTCCTTTGCCCACTTTTGATGGGGTTGTTTGTTTTTTCTTGTAAATTTGTTTGAGTTCATTGTAGATTCTGGATATTAGCCCTTCGTCAGATGAGTAGGTTGCAAAAATTTTCTCCCATTCTGTAGGTTGCCTGTTCACTCTGATGGTAGTTTCTTTTGCTGTGCAGAAGCTCTTTAGTTTAATGAGATCCCATTTGTCAATTTTGGCTTTTGTTGCCATTGCTTTTGGTGTTTTAGACATGAAGTCCTTGCCCATGCCTATGTCCTGAATGGTATTGCCTAGGTTTTCTTGTAGGATTTTAATGGTTTTAGGTCTAACATATAAGTCTTTAATCCATCTTGAATTAATTTTTGTCTAAGGTGTAAGGAAGGGATCCAGTTTCAGCTTTCTGCATATGGCTAGCCAGTTTTCCCAGCACCATTTATTAAATAGGGAATCCTTTCCCCATTTCTTGTTTTTGTCAGGTTTGTCAAAGATCAGATAGTTGTAGCTATGCGGCATCATTTCTGAGGGCTCTGTTCTGTTCCATTGATCTATGTCTCTGTTGTGGTACCAGTACCATGCTGTTTTGGTTACTGTAGCCTCGTAGTATAGTTTAAAGTCAGGAAGCGTGATGCCTCCAGCTTTGTTCTTTTGGCTTAGGATTGACTTGGTGATGCGGGCTCTTTTTTGGTTCCATATGAACTTTAAAGTAGTTTTTTCCAATTCTGTGAAGAAAGTCATTGGTAGCTTGATGGGGATGGCATTGAATCTATAAGTTACCTTGGGCAGTATGGCCATTTTCACGATATTGATTCTTCCAACCCATGAGCATGGAATGTTCTTCCATTTGTTTGTATCCTCTTTTATTTCATTGAGCAGTGGTTTGTAGTTCTCCTTGAAGAGGTCCTTCACATCCCTTGTAAGTTGGATTCCTAGGTATTTTATTCTCTTTGAAGCAATTGTGAATGGGAGTTCACTCATGATTTGGCTCTCTGTTTGTCTGTTATTGGTGTACAAGAATGCTTGTGATTTTTGTACATTAATTTTGTATCCTGAGACTTTGCTGAAGTTGCTAATCAGCTTAAGGAGGTTTTGGGCTGAGACAATGGGGTTTTCTAGATATACAATCATGTCATCTGCAAATGGGGACAATTTGACTTCCTCTTTTCCTAACTGAATACCCTTTATTTCCTTCTCCTGCCTGATTGCTCTGGCCAGAACTTCCAGCACTATGTTGAATAGGAGCGGTGAGAGAGGGCATCCCTGTCTTGTGCCAGTTTTCAGAGGGAATGCTTCCAGTTTTTGCCCATTCAGTATGATATTGGCTGTGGGTTTGTCGTAGATAGCTCTTATTATTTTGAGATACGTCCCATCAATACCTAATTTATTGAGAGTTTTTAGCATGAAGAGTTGTTGAATTTTGTCAAAGGCCTTTTCTGCATCTATTGAGATAATCATGTGGTTTTTGTCTTTGGTTCTGTTTATATGCTGGATTACATTTATTGATTTGCGTATGTTGAACCAGCCTTGCATCCCAGGGATGAAGCCCACTTGATTATGGTGGGTAAGCTTTTTGATGTGCTGCTGGATTTGGTTTGCCAGTATTTTATTGAGGATTTTTGCATCAATGTTCATCAAAGATATTGGTCTGAAATTCTCTTTTTTGGTTATGTCTCTGCCAGGCTTTGGTATCAGGACGATGCTGGCTTCGTAAAATGTGTTAGGGAGGATTCTCTCTTTTTCTATCGATTGGGCTAGTTTCAGAAGGAATGGTACCAGTTCCTCCTTGTACCTCTGGTAGAATTCGGCTGTGAATCCATCAGGTCCTGGACTCTTTTTGGTTGGTAAGCTATTGATTGTTGCCACAATTTCAGAACCTGTTATTGGTCTATTCAGAGATTCAACTTCTTCCTGGTTTAGTCTTGGGAGGGTGTATTTGTCGAAGAATTTATCCATTTCTTCTAGATTTTCTAGTTTATTTGCATAGAGGTGTTTGTAGTATTCTCTGATGGTAGATTGTATTTCTGTGGGATCGGTGGTGATATCCCCTTTTTCGTTTTTTATTGCATCTATTTGATTCTTCTCTCTTTTCTTCTTTATTAGTCTTGCTAGCAGTCCATCAATTTTGTTGATCTTTTCAAAAAATCAGCTCCTGGATTCATTAATTTTTTGAAGGGTTTTTTGTGTCTCTATTTCCTTCAGTTCTGCTCTGATTTTAGTTATTTCCAGCCTTCTGCTAGCTTTTGAATGTGTTTGCTCTTGCTTTTCTAGTTCTTTTAATTGTGATGTTAGGGTGTCAATTTTGGATCTTTCCTGCTTTCTCTTGTGGGCATTTAGTGCTATAAATTTCCCTCTACACAGTGCTTTGAACGTGTCCCAGAAATTCTGGTATGTTGTGTCTTTGTTCTCGTTGGTTTCAAAGAACATCTTTATTTCTGCCTTCATTTCATTATGTACCCAATAGTCATTCAGGAGCAGGTTGTTCAGTTTCCATGTAGTTGAGCGGTTTTGAGTGAGTTTCTTAATCCTGAGTTCTAGTTTGATTGCACTGTGGTCTGAGAGACAGTTTGTTATAATTTCTGTTCTTTTACATTTGCTGAGGAGAGCTTTACTTCCAACTATGTGGTCAATTTTGGAATAGGTGTGGTTGGTGCTGAAAAAAATGTATATTCTGTTGACTTGGGGTGGAGAGTTCTGTAGATGTCTATTAGGTCCACTTTATGTAGAGCTGAGTTCAATTCCTGGATATCCTTGTTAACTTTCTGTCTCATTGATCTGTCTAATGTTGACAGTGGGGTGTTAAAATCTCCCATTATTATTGTGTGGGAGTTTAAGTCCCTTTGTAGGTCACTGAGGACTTGCTTTATGAATCTGGGTGCTCCTGTGTTGGGTGCATATATATTTAGGATAGTTAGCTCTTCTTGTTGAATTGATCCCTTTACCATTATGTAATGGCCTTCTTTGTCTCTTTTGATCTTTGTTGGTTTAAAGTCTATTTTATCAGAGATTAGGATTGCAACCCCTGCCTTTTTTTGTTTTCCATTTGCTTGATAGATCTTCCTCCATCCCTTTATTTTGAGTCTATGTGTGTCTCTGCATGTGAGATGGGTTTCCTGAGTACAGCACACTGATGGGTCCTGAATCCTTATCCAGTTTGGCAGTCTGTGTCTTTTGATTGGAGCATTTAGCCCATTTACATCTAAGGTTAATATTGTTATGTGTGAATCTGATCCTGTCATTATGATGTTAGTTGGTTATTTTGCTCATTAGTTGCTATAGTTTCTTCCTAGCCTCGATAGTCTTTACAATTTGGCGTGTTTTTGCAGTGGCTGGTACTGGTTGTTCCTTTCCATGTTTAGTGCTTCCTTCAGGAGCTCTTTTAGGGCAGGCCTGGTGGCGACAAAATCACTCAGCATTTGCTTGTCTGTAAAGGATTTTATTTCTCCTTCACTTATGAAGCTTAGTTTGGTGGGATAGGAAATTCTGGGTTGAAAATTCTTTTCTTTAAGAATGTTGAATATCGGCCCCCACTCTCTTCTGGCTTGTAGAGTTTCTGCTGAGAGATCAGCTGTTAGTCTGATGGGCTTCCCTTTGTGGGTAACCCGACCTTTCTCTCTGGCTGCCCTTAACATTTTTTCCTTCATTTCAACTTTGGTGAATCTGACAATTATGTGTCTTGGAGTTGCTCTTCTCGAGGAGTATCTTTGTGGTGTTCTCTGTATTTCCTGAATCTGAATGCTGGCCTGCTTTGCTAGATTGGGGAAGTTCTCCTGGATAACATCTTGCAGAGTGTTTTCCAACTTGGTTCCATTCTCCCCATCATTTTCAGCTACACCAATCAGACGTAGGTTTGGTCTTTTCACATAGTCCCAAATTTCTTGGAGGATTTGTTCATTTCTTTTTATTCTTTTTTCTCTAAACTTCCCTTCTCTCTTCATTTCATTCATTTCATCTTCCATCAGCAATACCCTTTCTTCCAGTTGATCGCATCTGCTACTGAGGCTTCTGCAATCTTCGCGTAGTTCTCGAAACTTGGCTTTCAGCTCCATCAGCTCCTTTAAGCCCTTCTCTCCATTGGTTATTCTAGTTATCCATTCTTCTAATTTTTTTTCAAGGTTTTTAACTTCTTTGCTATTGTTTTGAGTTTCCTCCCGTAGCTCAGAGTAGTTTGATCGTCTAAAGCCTTCTTCTCTCAACTCGTCAAAGTCATCCTCCATCCAGCTTTGTTCTGTTGCTGGTGAGGAACTGCGTTCCTTTGGAGGAGGAGAGGTGCTCTGTTTTTTAGAGTTTCCAGTTTTTTTGCTCTGTTTTTTCCCCATCTTTGTGGTTTTATCTACTTTTTGTCTTTGATGATGGTGATGTACAGATGGGTTTTTGGTGTGGATGTCCTTTCTGCTTGTTAGTTTTCCTTCTACCAGACAGGACCCTCAGCTGCAGGTCTGTTGGAGTTTACTAGAGGTCCACTCCAGACCCTTTTTGGCTGGGTGTCAGCAGCGGTGGCTGCAGGACAGCGGATTTTCATGAGACCACAAATTCAGCTGTCTGATAGTTCCTCTGAAGGTTTTGTCTCAGAGGAGTACCCGGCTGAATGAGGTGTCAGTCTGTCCCTACTCGGGGGGTGCCTCCCAGTTAGGCTGCTCAGGGGTGAGGGACCCACTTTAGGAGGCAGTCTGTCCATTCTCAGATCTCCAGCTGCGTGCTGGGAGAACCACTACTCTCTTCAAAGCTGTCAGTCAGACAGGGACATTTAAGTCTGTGGAGGTTCTTGCTGAGTTTTTGTTTGTCTGTGCCCTGCCCCCAGAGGTGGAGCCTACAGAGGCAGGCAGGCCTTGAGCTGTGGTGGGCTCCACCCAGTTCGAGCTTCCTGGCTGCTTTGTTTACCTAAGCAAGCCTGGGCAATGGCGGGCGCCCCTCCCCCAGCCTCGCTGCCGCCTTGCAGCTTGATCTCAGACTGCTGTGCTAGCAATCAGCGAGACTCCGTGGGCATAGGACCCTCCGAGCCAGGTGCGGGACACAATCTCCTAGTGTGCCGTTTTCCAGGCCCGTTGGAAAAGTGCAGTATTAGGATGGGACTGACGCGATATTCCAGGTGCCGTCTGTTTCCCCTTTCTTTGACTAGGAAAGGGAACTCCCTGACCCCTTGCACTTCCCGAGTGAGGCAATGCCTCGCCCTGCTTCGGCTCGCGCACAGTGCACTTCACCGACTGTCCTGCACCCACTGTTAGGCACTCCCTAGTGAGATGAAACCGGTACCTCAAGCAGAAATGCAGAAATCATCCGTCTTCTGTGTCACTGGGGCTGGGAGCTGGAGACCAGAGCTGTTCCTATTCGGCCATCTTGGCTCCACCCGCCCCTCGGTCCTAAATTCTTTATATATGTGTATTAGCTCATTTAATCCCCACACAAATCTTGTGGGGTTTTATCACTGTCTTCACTATATAGATAAGGAAACGGGGGAGTTTATCTCCAGGAAAGTTAAGAAACTTTACCAAATAACTTGACCAAGGTTTAAATGGAAGTCTTATCCAGAGTCAACTTTAGCCTCCAGACTGTCTACTACATTTTCTTTAAACAGCTCTTTGTGATGGGCTTGACCTTGCTACAGGGTCTTCCTGTGATTCCCAATTCTTTGGATTCAATCCACATTTAAATCAGTCCTCCTGTTTCTGCCTAAATAAACCAATGCTTATAATATTTAAATATTTTTTAGGAGTCTCTATCTCTGCAATGGTATATTTCCCCAATAATTTTTCTGATGAAACCCAGAAGAGAGAGAAAAAGAGAAATATTGATTGAAACCCATATTGTGATGATAATTTTGCTGGATAAATATGTTTCTTTTCTTTTTTTTTAAGACAGAGTCTCACTCTGTCATGCAGGCTGGTGCAGTGGTGTGATCATGAATATTTTTCAAAATGTTAAATCACTAGCTAGAGTTTAGAAATCCTTTGTCATAAAGAGAAAGTTTTGACAAAATGGAATTTGCCATAGCATCCATACTTGCTTACATTTACCAAAGGTTAAACTGTTCCCATGTATCACCTTCTGCTGGGCAACTTACCTTTGCTCACTGGGCATTGGCCAGTGGAGAAATGGTTTACATTTGAGAAAGAGGCCTAAAGCACACAATGCATCCCTACTTTAATTTTTCAAGACAAATGCCTGCCCAACCTTAAAAAATCAGGTAAATAACACAGAGAGTAGGGACTACCATAAAACTATTCACACAGCTAACTGGGATTAAAGTAGCCCTCAGAGCTTTTAGTGACATCTCCTGACCTCTGATGGACACATTTGGGATTGCATAGCTCCCAGGTCTTTGAAAGTAACCAGCAAAGTAAGAATCTTAAAGTTTACAGAATGCCTCATCTAAATCTCTCATTTCAGAGATGAAGAAAATAAGATTCAATGGGATTATGTGATCTACCCAAGAGTACACAGTTACTCATGAAGTGGCATATTCAGGACCAGTACCTAGAAATGATTTATTGCCCAGTAAACCACATATGCAAATGTTGATTAATTTCATTGGAATGAATAAATACTCTTTGGATTATCTTTACAGTACCATCATTTTTAGAAATAAGAACAGCTGACATGGACAAAGTGGTAACCAAGAGTCAAAATTAGAATTACTTGAGCAAGGTCATAGTTACCTTTATATCCCATATCCCATATCCGCTAATCCCATAACTCCATCATTATCTTCAGTGACTGATGATGTCCATAGAGTATCAAAGAAGAGAGTCAGATAATTCGTTTTCATAAAAGCTTTTTTTTAGTTGTAAATATTTATTCCTGATTGTAGTTTGTTAAAATGAGCTTGCCTTCCTAGAGGAAACTTCAACTGGCCATAGGAAATAAGACTCCCCAGGGTTAAAAGGACCATCCCTTTCAAGGACTAACTCTATCAGTGTCCTGCAAAGACACATGGAACCCAAGGGAGGCACACAGCGGTCTCTGATGCTTCTTCAGCTGGGAGTTTTGGGTCTCCCTATTGAGGCTGTATCTAGAAGAGAAAGCTGAAAGACCACTGAACTATGTAGTCAAATTATTCTACACTTTAATATCTCCAAATGCATAGTCTTAATGAAAGCAGTAGAGTATTATATTTGAAAGAACATAAGCTTTGCAGCCATGCAGTTAGTGGCTGCTTACTATCTGTGTGAGCTTAGGTACATGACTTAATCTCTCTGAGCTTCAGTGTCCCCAACAATAAAACAGGAATCATAAATGATACTTTTCCAGAAAGTTGTTTGAGAATACATGAGGTTGTGTGTGTGAAAATCCTAAGCAAAGTACCTGGTGCTACAGGCCAAAGGGAGGGACAATGTTTGATTTCTTCATGGAATTAAATATACACCAGATTTTTTTTTTTGATACTGGGTCTCATTCTGTTGCCCAAGCTGGAGTGCAGTTGTGCAATAACAGCTTACTGCAGCCTCGAAGTGATCCTCCCACCTCAGCCTCCTGAGTAGCTGGAACTATATATAGGCACATGCCACCATGCCTAGCTAATTTTTTTCTTTTAATTTCTTGTAGAGACAGAATATTGCTATGTTGCTCTAGCTGATCTTGAACTCCTGATCTCAAGTGATCCTCCTGCTGCCTCCTGCCTCAGCCTCCCAAAGCACTGGGATTATAGGTGTGTGAACCACCACACCAGGCCTATGGCAGATTTTTTTTTTTTTAATTTCAGACTGGGTTTTACTCTGTTGCCCAGGCTGGAGTGCAGTGGAGCAATCTTGGCTCACTGTGGCCTTGACCTCCCAGACTCGAGCAGTCCTCCCATCTCAGCCTCCCAAGTAGCTGGAACAACAGGCACCACCACACCTGGCTATTTTTTTGTATTTTTTGTAAAGATGGGTTTCACCATTTTGCCCAGGTTGGTCTCAAACTCCTGGGCTCAAGTGATCCACCCACCTCAGCTTCTCAAAGTGCTGGGATTACAGATGTGAGCCACTGTGCCTAGTCTAAAGTGTCTCTTTAAGGCACTTGTGAATAGAGTCTTGTCCATTTTAGATTATTGTATTGGGTCTTTGAGATATAGAATTGAGTATTTCTCCATGACAAATGTATAAATCAGCACTTTTTTTGTGAGAAAAAGTGTGTCTGGCCGGGGCACAGTGGCTCATGCCTGTAATCTCAGCACTTTGGGAGGCTGAGGCGGGTGGATCGCTTGAGCACAGGAGTTTGAGACCAGCCTCGGCAACATGGCAAAACTCCATCTCTACCGAAAATACAAAAATTAGCCAGCCTCATACACAGTCTCAAAATTAATTAATTAATTAAAAAATAAAAAATTTTAAAAACAGACACTTTAAATGGTTTAAAACATCCCCACTCCAGATTTTGTTGTTGTTGTTTGCTTTTTGTAGTTTTGCTGTGCCTTCCCCATGATAAAAAGTGCTAAAACTTGGCAGCTGGCTGGGTGCAGTGGCTCATGCCTGTAATCCCAGCATTTTGGTAAGCTGGGGGGGGCGCAGATCACCTGAGGTCAGGACTTCGAGACCAGCCTGGCCAACATGGTGAAACTCTGTCTCTACTAAAAATACAAAAATTAGCCGGGTGTGGTGGTGGGTGCCTGTTTTATCACGGGACATTTTGTATATCCCTACAGGCTTTAATGGGCTCTGAAATGTCCCTTCATAGATTCTACAAAAAGAGTGCTATCAACCTGCCAAATTAAAATAAATGTTTAACTCTGTGAGGTGAATCCACACATCACAAAGCATTTTCACAGATTGCTTGTTTTATTTTTCTTTCGAGGGATATTCGGTTTTCCACTTTAGGCCTCAATGGGTTCTGAAATGTCAATTCAGTGATTCTACATAAATAGGATTTCCAAGTGCTGAATCAAAATAAAGGTTTAACTGTGTGAGTTGAATCCAAACATCGCAAAGCATATTCACAGATAGCTTGTTTCTAGTTTTTATCGTGGGATATTCGGTTTTTTACTACAGGCCTAAATGGGTTTCATAAGGTCCCTTTGTAGATTCTACAAAAATAGTGTTTCCAACCTGTTTAATCACAAGAAGATCGAACTCTGTGAGATGAATCTACACATGGCAAAGCATTTTCAAAGATAGCTTGTTTCTAGTTTTTATCCTCGAATATTTGATTTTTCACTATAGGAAAAATAGCCTCAATTGACTCAGAAATGTCCCTTTATAGATTCTACAAAAAGAGTTTTCTAAAGCAGCTGAATAAAAACTAAGGTTTAAATCTGTGAGATGAATCCACATGTCACAAGGCATTTGCCCAGAAAGCTTGTTACCAGTTTTTATCGTGGGATATTCAGTTTTTCATTGTAGGCTTCAATAGGTGCCAAAATGTCCCTTTGTAAATTCTACAAAAAGAGTGTTTCCAACCTTCTGAATCAAAACAAATGTTTAAGCATGTGAGATGTATCCACACATTGCCAGACATTTTCAAATATAGCACGTTTCTAGTTTTTATCTCAAAATATTTGTTGTTTAACTACAGGCCTCAGTGAGCTTCGAAATGTCTCTTCACAGGTTGTGCAAAAAGAATATTGCCAAACTGCTGAATCGAAACAAAGGTTTAACTCTGTGAGACAAATACACACATTGCAAAACATTTTTACAAATAACCTGCTACTAGTTTTAATCACTGGATAATTGGTTTTTCACTATAGGCCTCAATGGAGTCCAAAATGTCCCTTTGTAGATTCCACAAATAGAGTTGCTCCAACCAACTGATTAAAAAAAAAAGGTTTAACTCTGTGAGATAATTCCAGAAATCACAAAGCATTTTCACAGATAGATTGTGTCTAGTTTTTATTGTGGGACATTTGGTTTTTTACTACAGGCCTCAAATCGCCCTTCATAGATTCTACAAAAAGAGTGTTTTCAACCTGCTGAACCAAAACTAAGTTTAACTCTGTGAGGTGAATCCACAGATCAAAAAGCATTGTCACAAATAGCTTGTTTCTCATTTTTATTGTGGGATATTCATTTTTCCACTGTAGGCCTCAAAAGGCTCGGAAATGTTCCTTCTCAGATTCTATGAAAAGAGTGTTTCCAACCTTCTGAATCAAAACAAAGTTTTAACTCTGTGAGGTAAATCCACACATCACAAAGCATTTTAACAGATAGCCTTTTTCTAGTTTTATCGCAGGATATTCGATTTTTCTTTATAGGAATAAATGGGCTTCAAAATGTCCCTTCTTAGATTCTACAATAAGAGTGATTCCAACCTGTTGAATCAAAACTCATGTTTAACTATGTGAGATGATGGCACACATCAAAAAGCATTTTCACAGATACTTGTTTCTAGACTTTATCGTGGAATATTTGTTTTTTCACTATAGGCCTCAATGGGCTCTGAAATGTCCCTTTGTAGATTAAAAGAGTGTTTCCAATGTGCCCTTCATAGATTTTAATAATAGACTGTTTTCAAACTGTTGAATCAAAACAAAGGTTTAACTCTGTGAGATGAATCTACAATCACAAATCATTTTCACAGACAACTTGTTTCTAGTTTTTATTGCAGGATATTCAGTTTTCCACTGTAGGCCTCAATGCGCTTTGAAATGTCCCTTCGTAGGTTCTAGAAAAGGAGTGTTTCCAACTTGCTGAATTAAAACCAAGGTTTAACTTTCTGAGATGAATTCACACATTGCAAAGGATTTTTTCAATTAGCTTGTTTCTAGTTTTTATTGTGGGATATTAGATTTTTCACTACAGGTCTCACTGGGCTCCTAAATGTCACTTAATAGGTTCTAGAAAAGAGTATTTCCAACGTGTTGAATTAAAAAAGAGGTTTCATTCTGAGAGATGAATCTACACATCACAAAGAATTTTCACAGATAGCTAGTTTCTAGTTTTTATTGCTGAATATTTGGTTTTTCAGTATAGGCCTAAATAGGCTTTGAAATGTCCCTTCATAGACTCTACAAAAGAGTGTTTCAACATGCTGAATCAAAGCAAAGGTTGAGCTTTGTGAAATGAATGAACACATTTCAAAGCATTTTTACAGATAGCTTGTTTCTAGCTATCATCACTGAGTATTAAGTTTTTCAGTACAGGCCTCAATGTACTTTGAATAGTCCCTTTGTAGATTCTACAAAAAGAATCTTTTCAACCTGCTGAACCAAAATAAAGGTTTAGCTCTATGAGATAAATACGCACATTGCCAAGCATTTTCACAGATAGTTTGTTTCCAGTTTTTATCGTGGAGTATTCAGTTTTCCACAGTCGGCCTCAATGGGCTTTGAAACATACCTTCATAGATTCTACAAAAAGAGTGCCGCAAACTTGCTGATTCAAAACAAAGATTTATCTTTGTGAGATGAATCCACACATCCCAAAGCATTTTCACAGATACTTTGTTTCTAGTTTTTATCGTGGGATATTTTGTTTATCTTTATAGGCCTTAATGGGCTCTGAAATGTTCCTTCATAGATTCTACATAAAGAGTGTTTCCAGGCCAGGCGCAGTGGCTCATGCTTGTAATCCCAGCACTTTGGGAGGCCGAGGCGGGCAGATCACGAGGTCAGGAGATCGAGACCACGGTGAAACCCCGTCTCTACTAAAAATACAAAAAAAAAAATTAGCCGTGCGTGGTGGCGGGCGCCTGTAGTCCCAGCTACTCGGAGAGGCTGAGGCAGGAGAATGGCGTGAACCCGGGAGGCGGAGCTTGCAGTGAGCCAAGATTGCACCACTGCACTCCAGCCTGGGCGATAGAGTGAGACTCCGTCTCAAGAAAAAAAAAAAAAAGAGTGTTTTCAACCTGCTGAATCAAAACAGAGGTTTAACTCTGTCAGTTGAATCCACACATCATGAAGCATTTTCACAAATAGATTTTTCTAGTTTTTATCACGGAATATTCGGTTTCATGCTAGAGTTCTCAATGGGCCCTGAACTGTCCCCTAATATATTCTAGAATAAGACTCTCTTCAACCTGCTGAATCAAAACAAAGGTTTTACTCTGTGAGATGAATCCACGCATTACAAAGCATTTTCACAGATACCTTGTTTCTAGTTTTTATGGCAGAATATTCAGTATTTCTCTATACTCATCTACGGCATTTGAAATGTCCCTTCCTGTATTCTACAAAAAATGCATTTCCAACCTTCTGAAACAAAACAAAGGTTTAACTGTGTGAGATGAATCCACACATTGCAAAGCTTTTCACATATAGATTGTTTTGTTTTATCACAAATTATTTGTTTTTTCACCATACTCAATAGACTCCAAAATTTTCCTTCGTAGATTCTACAAAAAAGTGTTTCCAACGTGTTGAATCAAGAAAAAGGTTTAAATCTGTGAGATAAATCCACACATCACAAACTATTTTTTCAAATAAATTATTTCTAGTCATGGGAAAGAGTGTTTCTGGGGTGCCAGTTGAGTTGGTCTCCCCGTGTGAGACACCCATGGGGAGCTATGGGCGGCCTCTGAGGAGAAAACTCTCCTGATTGCCTTCATGTCTTTATGCCCCAGAGCGTGGAAGGTGGAGGACGGCTGACGAAGGATGCCAGAGTACGCTTTCACTTCAGGCTGTACGAGTAAGTAGGGCGCTCAGAGAATTCCAGGGTAACCTCGGGAAAATATGGGTCAGGCTGAGAGTAAGTTTGCTAATTACTTCAACCTGGTGCGACAGTTACTGTGCCGCTGAGGGGTAATTGTGTGTACCCAAAATATCACATCTTTGTTCCATCTCGTAGAAAAGTATTCTCTTTGGTTCCCAGAATATGGAACCATGAATGTAAAAGATTGAGACAAGGTCAGATCAGACTTAAAGCCAGCACAAGAGGGCCACATATTCCCTTCTCCGCTTGGTCTGTGTGGTCAGCAATTAAAACAGCACTGGAGCCCTTCCACATTGAGGAGGAGGAGGAGGAGTTGTTTCAAGATGACACAGAAAAGTTTAATAATCAGGAGACCGATGATCAGCAAAGTGAACCATCACAGTCTAGTTTAAAAAAGGAGGAGAAACGGGAAGCTATATATGCTAACCTCCAAAAACTTATGAAAGAAACAGTTCCACCTACTGCAGAAACAGTGCCACCTACTGTGCCTTTAGGGGAAGGTCGGGAATTGCCACCACCGCCTCAGCCTTATGAATTTCTTGAATGGGAGCCTGAGACGCGGCTTGCCACTCCAGTTGTTGCACGCCCCGCCATTATGGCAAAGGGAAGCTTCAGGCTCGCCCAACAGCCAGTTAGGGTGAGGGAATGATCCAGGCTTGTTCACCTGTTAATTACGGTAGAGGAATGCTGCGAGCCAGGCCAAATACAAATTATGGTGCAGGGGCAATCCAGGCATCCATTCACCAGGAAGAAGAAATGGGGGATTTGGATGCTTGGCAGTTTCCAGTAATTATTTCTCCATCTGAAAAGCCCAGAGAACATGCTCAAACATGCTGGGAGCCATTTTCTTTTAAATTATTAAAAGACTTAAAGCAAGCAATTGGACAACATGGGCCAAATTCTCCTTATGTTCATTCCTTGTTACATCCCATTTCTCTCTGTGGCTTATAACCAGTGTTTAATACCTAGGGGTTGGGAGTCATTAGCCCAATCCACCCTGCCCATCTCTCAATTTCTCCAATTTGAAACCTGGTGGATGGATGAAACAACAAATCAGGCACATAGAAATGCTCAAGTCCAACCTCCCATTAATATCACATGTGATCTATGTGATCTAGCTTGGAATCAGACAGGCATGGGGTACTCTAAGTCAACAGATGGTAATGGGTTATGAGGCTATTGATCAGCTCAGAACTATATGCTTAATAGCCTGGGAAAGAAATGCACGATCCTGGTACTACTTATCCCTCTTTTAACTCAGTTCGACAGGGTCCAAGGGAGACTTATCCAGATTTTATCACCCATTTTCAAGACGTGGCTCAAAAGGCTATTTTGGATTCTCATGCCAGAAAAGTGATCATTCAGCTGCTTGCTTATGAAAATGCTAATACAGAATGTCAGGCAGCAATTAGACCTATTTGTATAGTCATTATTCCAGGGAAAAAATTTGAGGATCTGGTCGACACAGGAGCAGATGTGTTGATCATAGCTCTTTATCGATGGCCAAAAAACTGGCCCAAACAAAAGGCCCCAGTGGGTCTTGTTGGGGTTGAGGGTTTGCTTGTATCTCACCAGGAGAGAATCAGCTTCCTGTCTGGGTACCCGCAAGATATCTTAAGCTGTGCCATGAGCCAGAATCCAAGGAAACGGAAAAGACCTGGGAACGTCCCTGCATCCCCAGTTCGTCAGATGGCTCAGATGAACATCTCTGTTGAGCAGATGGAAACCAGTAAAACTCACCAAGAAACTCCATCGACCTGGGAGCAGATGAAGAGACTAGCTCACATTGCAGAAGAGAACCTGAGGTCTCAGAACAAGCTGCTGACCACCAGTAATCCAATGGTAGCTATGATGGCGGTAATCTCCCTGGTGGTGAGTCTCCCCATAGCTGAGCAGATCAAAATTACACTTATTGGGCCTACATTCCATTCCCACCACTGATTAGGCCTGTTACATAGTTAGACACCCCGGTGGAGGTTTATGTTAATGATAGTGTCTGGATGCCTGGACCAACAGGCAACCAAGGTGCTACTCATGCAGAGGAGGAAGGAATGTTAGTGAATGTTTCCATTGGTTATTACTTTCCTCCCATCAGCCTGGGGCTGGCAGTAGGATGTTTAAATTATGATAAACAAATTTGGATGTTTTATGTCCCTGCATATAATGGGTCAAAAGGCTCTATTCATAAAATCATGGAAGAACATTTCAATCTTTGGACACTATTAAATACCTGAGTATGGCTATGTTATGACACATCACCAGATTAATAAATTTAAACCTAATAAGAAGCTGTACCCTAGGCAGGCCACTGAATAGTCTGAAAAGCTAGAGATGCTAACCTGGGAATATTGTATTGCAAACAGCACTGCTGTACTGCAAAATAATTCCTATGGAATCGTCATTGATTAGGCCCCTAGGGGACGCTTTGCAGTAAATTGTACCAGACAGTGTGAAGATTGTAGAGAGACTCCTTTTGCAAATGACTACCCAGCTAATGTACCAAAATTATATAGAAGAATTGAAACAAATTACCCTATTGAGTGGAAAGAGAACGGTATGGCTCCTCCAAGCCCCAAAATGATTGATCCAATTATAAGTCCAGAACATCCAGAACTGTGGAAAGTAATGATGGCTCAGACCCCAGTTTGGATTTGGGAAGGAGAATATAAGACAGAACCATAGTAAAAAACTTCAATTTGTGGTAGCCATGACCTCTAATCAGGCAGTCCCATTGCAGAGTTGTGTTAAGCCTCCTTTTATGTTGGCAGTGGGAAAAATTAATATCCTACCTGACTCTCAAACCATATTATGCCTCAGCTGTCATCTTTTTACCTGCATTAATGCTACCTCTAATAAAGATAAGAGTATTTTACTGGTTAGGGCCTGAGAAGAAGTCTGGATAGCTGTTTCCCTCAATAGACTTTGGAGGCCTCTCCCTCCATACATATTATCACTGAAGTACTAAAAGGACTACTTAATAGATCAAAGAGATTCATATTACTTTAATAGCTGTGATCATGGGCCTTATAGCTGTCACAGCTACTGCTGCTGGTGTTGCTTCGCACTCTTCTATTCAAACTGCGGGCTTTGTGGATAGTTGGCAGAAAAATTATTCTAAGCTTTGGAATTCCCAAAGCCAAATAGATCAAAAATTGGCAAATCAAAAATTAATGATCTCTGTCAAACAGTAATTTGGATGGGAGATTGGATTATGAGCTTGGAGCATAGAATTCAAATGCAATGTGATTGGAATACTTCTGATTTTTGTATTACTGCTAGCTCTTATAATGCCACTGAACACCATTGGAGATGATTAGATGTCACCTACAAGAAAAAGAAGATAATTTAACATTAGATGTTGCTAAACTGAAAAAACAAGTTTTTGAGGCATCTCAGGCTCATCTCACCCTGTTGCCTGGAGCTGATATTCTTCGTGGAGCCACTGAAGGCCTTTCTAATACCAATCCTTTAAAGTGGATTAAAACCATAGGTGGATCAACAATTGCAAATTTTATTTTGGTTTGTGTCTGTTTATGTTGTTTGTTTTTAGTCTACAGATGCAGACGGTGCCTTGGGAGAGGCACCGTGAACAAGCCATGATAGCAATGGTGGTTATTAACCAAAAAAAAAAAAAAAAGACAAAAAAGGGGGACATGTGGGAAAGAGTTTTTGTGGTGCCAGTTGAGTTGGTCTCCCCTGTGTGAGACACCCATGGGGAGCCATGGGTGACCTCTGAGGAGAAAAGTGTCCTTATTGCCTTCATGTCTTCATGCCCCGAGAGCATAACTGCTCAGTGGCATTCCACAGGTTGCTCAGGGAGATAACACTCCCTTGAAACAGTGGAGTATAATCAAACATCTTGGCTCCTCCTGAAACCTGCTCCCACCTGTTTCAGTCCCGATAAGTTAAAGATGCTAAGTAATTTAGATACACACATTTGCTCAAAGAAAGTAACAGAAACCATCACTGCTATACATCTTATTGAGTGACTCACGAGTTCTCCTTCACTGATTAATCCTTTTCCTCATCCATTCCTCCCCCTCCCATCTGCCCTAAGAACAAAGAGCTTGTAAACCAATAAATTGGGCAGAGCTCTGGGCTGTGAGCAAGCCTCTGATATTCTGGTCCCCTGGACCCACCCTTTAAATGCTTATTCTGTCTCTTTCTAACTCCTTTGTCTCTGCCAGACTTGGGCTACCTGGTGGGTGGTGTAGGGCTGGATTCCCCAACACTAGTTTTTATCGTGGGATGTGAGATTTTTCAATATAGCCCTCAATGGGCTCCAAAATGTCACTTTGTAGATTCTAGAAAAGGGTTATTTCCCACGTGCTAAATCAAAACAGAGGTTTAACTTTGTAAGATGAATCCACACATTGCCAAGATTTTCATAGATAGCTTGTTTCTAATTTTTATCGCAGGCTATTAGGTTTTTCAGTATAGGCTTAAATGGGCTTTGAAATGTTTTTCGTAGATTCTACAAGTATGTTCAAAACCTGCTGAATCAAAGCAAAAGTTTAACTCTGTGAAATGAATAAGCACATTGCAAAGCATTTTCACAGATAGCTTGTTTCTAGTTTTCATTGCTGGGTATTCAGTTTTTCACTACAGGCCTCAATAGACTTTGAAATATCACTTTGCAGTTTCTACAAAAAGAGTGTTTTCACCTGGCTGAATCAAAATAAAGGTTTAACTCTGTGAGATGAATGCATACATTGCAAAGCATTTTCACAGGTAGCTTGTCTGTAGTTTTTATTGCAGGATATATGTTTTTTCACTATAGGCCTCAAAGGGCTAAGAGAAATCACTTTGTAAATTCTAAAAATAGAGTTTTCAACCCACCCTTACAGATTTTACTAAAAGATTGCATTAAACCTTCTTGATCAAAACAAATGTTTGAATCTATGAGTCAAATCCACATATCATACAGCATTTTCACAGATAGATTGTTTCTAGTTTTTATCGCTGGATATTTGGTTTTTCACTATAGGCCTAAATGGGCACCAAATTGTCTCTACTTAGATTCTATAAGAACAGTGTTTCCTACCTGCTGAATCAAAACAAAAGTTTAACTCTCTGAATGGAATCCAAACATTGCAAAGCACGTTTACAGACAGCTGGTTTCTAGTATTTATTGCATGATGTTGGGGTTTTTTACTGTAGGCATTTGTGGGCTCTGAAATGTCCCTTCATAGATTCTACAAAAAGATTGTTTCCAACCTGCTGAATCCAAACAAGGGTGTAACTCTGTAAAATAAATCCAAACATCACAAAACATTTTCACAGATACCTTGTTTCTAGTTTTAATCGTGGTATATTCGGTCTTTCTCTATAGGCCTCAGTGGTATCCAAAATGTTCCTTCATGGATTTTACAAAAACAGTGTTTCCAGCCTAGTGAGTCAATACAAAGGTTTACCTCTGTGAGATGAATCCTCACATCTCAAAGCATTTTCACAGATAGCTTGTTTCTAGTTTTTATCACGGGATATTTTATTTCTCAGTATAGGTCTCAATGAGCTTAGAATTGTTGCTTCATAGATTCTACAAAAGAGTGATTTTAACCTACTGAATCAAAACAAAGTTTTAACTATGGACAATGAATGAACACATTGCAAATAATTTTCACAGATAGCTTGTTTCTAGCTTTTGTTATGGTATATTCAGTTTTTCACTATTGGCCTCAATGGGCTCTGAAATATTTGTTTTAGATTCTACAAAGAGAATGTTTCCAACCAGTTGAATCAAAACAATGTTTTAACTCTGTGAGATAAATCTATACATCACAAATCATTTTAAAGATAGATATTTTATTGTTTACATCATGAAATCTTCACTTTTTTGCTATAGGCTTCCATATGTGTGAAATGTCCCTTTCTATATTCTACAAAAACGTTTTCCAAACCTGATGAATAAATACAAAGACTAATTTGTGAGATGAATCCATACATTGTAAAGCATTCCACTGATAGCTCTTTTTAAATTTTTATCCAGGGTAGTCAGTTTTTCATTATAGGCCTCAATTTGCTCGGAAATGTACCCCAGTAGATTGTAGAAAAAGAGTGATTCCAAGCTGCTGAATAACAAGAAAGGTTAAACTCTGTGAGATAAATTCACACATCACAAAGCATTTTTAGATTCTTTGTAGTTTTTATTGAAGGACATTTGGTTTTTAACTATAGGCCTTAGTGTGCTCTGAAATGTCCCCTGATAGATTGTACAAAAAAAGTGTATCCAACCTGCTGAAAGAAAGCAAAGGTGTAACTCTGTGATGTAAATGTACACATCACAAAGCATTTTCACAGATAGCTTGCTCCTAATTTTTATCACGGGTTACTTGGTTTTTCACTATAGGCCTCAATGGGCTCTGAAATGTTGCTTTGTGGATTCTACAAAAAGTGTGTTTCCAACCTGCAGAATCAAAACAATGGTTTAACTCTTTGAGATAAATCCACACATTGCAAAACATTTTTACGATAGTTTGTTTTTAGTTTTTATCATGGGATATTCAGTTTTTTACTATAGGACTGAATGGGCTCAAAAATGTTCCTTCTTAGATTCCACTAAAAGATTGTTTTCAACCTGCTGTATAAAAAAAGGTTTACTTCTGTGAGATGAATCTACACATCACAAAACATTTTCACAGATAGCTTGTTTCCAGTTTTTATTGTGGGATATTTGGCTTTTCACTATAAGCCTTAATGGGCTCAAAAGTGTCCCTTGTAGATCCTTTGAAGAGAGGGTTTCCAACCTGCTGAATCAAAACAAACATTTAACTCATTGAGATGAATTCACAGATTGCAAAGCCTTTGCACAGCTAGATTGTTTGTAGTTTTATCATGGGATATTCGATTTTTCACTATAGGCCTCAATGGGCACCAAATTGTCACCACGTAGATTGTAAACCATAAGTATCTCCAACCTGCTGAATAAAAACCAATATATAGCTATGTGATATGCATGCATATATTGCAAAGTGTATTTACAGATAGCCTGTTTTTAGTTTTAATCACAGGACATTTTGTTTTTCACTACAGGCCCTAATGGGCTCACAAGAGACCCCTTTTAGATTCTACTAAATACATGTTTCTAACCTGCTGTATAGTTACAAATACTTAATTCTGTGAAAGAAATCCACATATCACAAAGCTTTTTCACAAACAGCTTTTTTCTAGTTTGTATCATGGGATATTCGGTTTTTCACTATAGTCCTCAAAGGGCTATGAAATGTTCCTTTGTAGATTCTACAAAAAGAGTCCTCCAACCTGCTGAATAAAAAAAGTTTTAACTCTGTGAATTGAGTCCACCCATTTCAAAGCATTTTCACAGATAGTTTGTGTCTAGTTTTTATCATGGGATATTCAGTTTTCACCACAGGCCTCAATGGGCTACAAAATGTTCCCTTGGAGATTCTACCAATTAACTGTCTACAACCAGCTGAATCAAGACAAAAGTTTAACTCTGTGAGATGAACCCACACATTGCAAAGCATTTTCACAGATAGCTTGTTTCTGTTTTTTTCCACAGATTTTTCAATTTTTCACTAGAGGTTTCAATGGGCTCCAAAATATTCCCTCATAAACTGCATAAAAAGAGTGTTTCCAACCTGCTGAATGAAAACAAAGATTTATGTCTGTGAGATGAATCCACACATTGCAAAGCATTTTCACCGAGAGCTTGTTTCTAGTTTTTATAGCAGGATATTTGATTTTTTCAATACTGGTCTCAATGGGCTTTGAAATGTCCCTTTGTAGATTCTACAAAAGTTTTTTCCAACATACTGAATTAAAACAAATGTTTAACACAGTGAAATAAATTCTCACATCACAAAGCATTTTTACAGATAGTTTGTATCTAGATTTTATCACGAAATTTTGAATTTTTCATTATAATCCTCAAAAGGCTTAGAATTGTCCCATCTTAGATTATACTAAAAGAGTGTTTCTAACCTGCTAAATAGAAACAAAGGTTTAACTCTGTGAAATGTATCCCCACACTGCAAATCTATTTCACAGATAGCTTGCTTCTAATTTTTATCATGGGATATTTAGTTTTTCACTATAGGTCTCCATGGGTTCCAAAATGTCCCTTTGTACATGCTACAAAGAGTGTTTTCAATCTACCTGAATCAAAAGAAAGTTTAAACTCTGTGAGATGAAACCACATATTGCAAAGCATTTCAACATATATCTTCTTTATTTTCTATTGTGGGATATTCTGCTTTTCACTATAGGCCTCCATGGGCTATGAAATGTCCCTTCATAGATTCTACAAAAAAAGTGTTTCTAACTTGCTGAATCAAAACAAAGATTTATCTTTGTGAGATAAACCCACACATTGCAAAGCATCTTTACGGATAGAATTTTTCTCGTTTTTGTCACCAAATGTTAAATTTCATACTGTAGGCTTCAATTTTCTCCAAAATTTCCCCCTGTAGATTCTATAAAGCAAGCATTTCCAACCTGCTGAATCAAAACAAAGGTTTAACTCTGTGTGAAGAATCCACACATTGTAAAGCATTTTCACAGATAGCTTGCTTCTAGTTTTTATGTCAGGGTATTCTGTTTCTCACTATAGGCATCAATGGGCTCTGAAATTTTCCTTCACAGATTCTACAAAAAGAGTGTTTCCAACATACTGAATCTAGACAAAGGATTAACTTCGTGAGATGAATCCACATGTAGCAAAGCATTTTCAACCATGGCTTGTTTCTAGTTTTTACTGCAGGATATTTGTTTTTTTACTATAGGCCTCAATGGGCTTTGAATTTTTCCTCTGTAGATACTACAAACAAACAGCTTCCAACCTGCTGAAGCAAAACAAAGGTTTAAGTCTGTGAGATGAATCCACATATCACAAAACATTTTTACAGATAGTTTTTTTCTAGTTTTTACCACGGGATATTTGTTTTTCACTACAGGCCTCAATGGGCTTTGAATTGTCCCTCTGTAGATACTACAAACAAAGAGCTTCCAACATGCTGAAGTGAAACAAAGGTTTAAGTCTGCGAGATGAATCCACAAATTGCAAAACATTTTTAAAGATAGCTTGTTTCTAGTTTTTATCGTGGGATATTTGGTTATTCATTATAGACTTCAATCCTCTCTGAAATGTCCCCTTGTAGTTTCTACAAGAGTGTTTTCAACCAGCTGAATCAAAACAAAGATTTAATTCTGTAACATGAAATGACTCATCGTAAAGCATTTTCACAGATAGCTTGTTTCTAATTTTATCACAGGATTTCGGTTTTTTACTGCAGGCATCAATGGGCTTCGAAATGTTCCTTTGTAGATTCTACAAAAAGAGTGATTTTCACCTGCTGAATCAAAACAAAGGTGTAACTCTGTGAGATGAATCTACACATCACCAAGCATATTTACAGATATATATGTTTGGTTTTTATCATAGAATATTTGTTTTTTTATTATAGTTCTCAATTTGCCCTGAAATTTCCCTAAACATATTATAGAATCAGACTGTCGCCAACCTGATAGCGAATCAAAACAAAGGTTTAACTCTGGAAGATAAATACACACATCACAAAGCATTTTCACAGATAGCTTGTTTCTAGTTTTTATCACAGGATATTCAGGGTTTCACTGTACTCATCTATGGCATTTGAAATATCCCTTTGTATATCTTACAAAAAAAGCGTTTCCAACCTTCTGAAACAAAACAAAGGTTGAACTCTGTGAGATGAATCCACATATCTCAAAGCATTTTTACATATAGATTGTTTTTAGTTTTTATCACAAAATATTCTGTTTTTCACTATACTTCTCAATAGGCTCCAAAATGTCCCTTTGTAGATTCTACAAAAAAAGTGTCTGCAACCTGTTGATTCAAGACAAAGATTTAACCCTGTGAGATGAGTCTACACATTGCAAATCACATTCACAGATAGATTGTTTTTAGTTTTCATCATGAAATATTTGGTTTTTCACTTTAAGCCTTGACAGGATCTGAAATGTCTATTTTGTATATTTTATTCTTCTGAATGAAAATAAAGGTTTAACTTTATTAACTTTATTAACTTTAACTTTATTAACCACACATCACAAAACATTTTCACTAATAGTTGCTAGTTTATATTACGGGATATTTGGTTTTTCATCAGAGGCCTCAATGGGCTCGAAATGTCACTTCATACATTTTACAAAAAAAGTTTCCAATTTGCGTATAAAAACAGCAGTTTAATTCTGTGAGATGAATCCACACATTGCAAAACATTTTCACAGATAGAGCATTTCTAGTTTTTATCACAGGATACTCTGTTTTTCATTAGAGGCCTCATTGGGCTTTGAAAGGTCCCTACATAGATTCTACAAAAAGAGTGTTTCTAGCCTGCTGAACCAAAACAAAATTTTTGTTCTGAGAGATCATTCCACACATTGCAAGACACTTTTACTGGTAAGTTGTTTCCAGTTTTTATCACAGGATATTGTTTTTTAGTATAGTCCTCAATGGGCTCTGAAGTGTTCCTTTGGAGATTCTACAAAAGGAGTTTGTCCAATCTACTGAATGAAAAAAAAAGGTTTAACTGTGAGATGAATCCACACATTGCAAAGCATTTTCACTGATATCTTATTTCTAGTTTTTATCACAGGATAATCCATTTTTGACTATAAGCCTCAATGGGCTTCAATACGTCTCTTCATAGATTCTACAAAATGAGTGCCTCAAACCTGCTTAATCAAAGCAATGTTTTAATTCTGTGAGATGAGTCCACACATCCTAAACATATAGCTTGTTTCTAAGTTTCATCAAGGGATACTTTTTTTTTAAATATAGGCCTCAATTGGCTCTGAAGTGTGCCTTCTTAAATTCTACAAAAAGAGTGTTTCCAACCTGCTGAATCAAAACAAAGATTTAACTCTGTGAGATGAATCCACACATCACAAAGCTTTTTCACAGATAGCTTGTTTCTAGTGTTCATCATGGGATATTCAGTTTTTCCCTATAGGCCTCAAGGACTCTAAATTGTCAATTAGTAAATTCTACAAAAAGAGTGTTTCCACCTTTCTGAATCAAAACAAAGGTTTAACTCTGAGATGAATCCACACATCACAAAGTGTTTTCACAAATAGCTTGTTTTAGTTTTCATCATGAGTTATTCGGTTTTTCAATATACTCCTCCATGGGCTCTGAAATGACCCTTCATAGTTTCTACAAAAATAGTTTTTCCAACTGGATGAATCAAAACAAAGGTATAACTTTGTGAGAGAAAAGCACATATCACAAAGTATTTTCTCTGACAGCTTGTTTCTAGTTTTTTTTTGAGGGGTATTCTGTTTTTCACAATAGGCTTCAATGGGCTCTGAAATGTCCCTTCATAGATTCTACAAAAAAAAAAAAAAAAAAGGTTCCAACCTGCTGAATTAAAACAAAGTTTTAATTTTAAGACAAATCCACACATCACAAAGCATTTTTACATATAGATTGTTTCTAGTTTTTATCGTGAGATATTGGTTTTTTATTAAATGCAAAATGGGCTCTGAATTGTCCCTTCATAGATTCTACAGAGTTTCCAACCTTTTGTAAGAGGAATCTACACATCACAAATAATTTTTACAGATACCTTGTTTCTAGTTTTTATAGCAGTATATTCGGTTTTTCGCTATAGGCCTCAATTTTTTCTGAAATGTCCTAGCAATCATCTTAAACAAAGAGTGTTCCAACCTGCTGAATCTAAAGAAATGATTAAGTCTATGAGATGAAATCACTCATTGCATAGCATTTTCAGAGATAGCTTCCTTATCATTTTTATCATGAGATATTCTGTTTTTCACTATCAGCCTCATTGGGCTTTGAAATATCTTTTCATCAATTGTACAAAAAGAGAGTTTTCTAACCTGCTAATTCAAAAGAAAGGTTTAGCATTGTGAGATAAATCCACAAATTGCAAAGCATTTTAATGGATAAATTGTTCTTGCTTTTATCACAGGATATTCGGTTTTTCAGTATAGGCCTCAGTAGGCTAAGAAATGTCTTCTCGTATATTGTACAAAAAGAGCATCTCCAACCTGCTGAATCAAAACTAACATTCAACTCTCTGAGATTAATCCACACATCACAAAGCATTTTGACAGATATCTAGTTTCTAGCTTTTATCGCCAGATATTCTGTTTTTCACTATAGGCATCAATGGGCTCTGAAATATCCCCTTGTAGATTTTCAAAAATAGTGTTTCCAGCCTACTGAGTCAAAACAAAGGTTAAAGTCTGTGAGATGAAACCACACATTGCAAAACATTTTTATGGATAGCTTGTTCTAGTTTTTATCACAGCATATTTTATTTTTCACTATAGGCCTCAATGAGCTTTAAAACGTCCCTTCGTAGATTGTACAAAAAGAGAATTTCCAACCTCCTCAATCAAAAGAAAGGTTTAACTCTGTGAGATGAATCCACACATTGCAAAACATTTTTACGCAAACTTTGTTTTTAGTTTTTATCATAGGCCATTACGTTTTTTAGTATTGGCCTCTAAGAGGGCCCCAAAATTTCCCTTTGTAGATACTACAAAAAGTATGTTTCCAACCTTCTGAATCAAAACATGATTTTAACTCTGGGAGATGAATCCACACATCTCCATGCATTTTCATGGATAATTTGTTTTCAGTTTTTTCTGAGCTATTCAGTTTTTCACTAGGTTTCTCAAAGGACTCAGAAATTTCTTCTTTTAGATTCTAGTAAAAGAGTGTTCCAACCTGCTGTATATAAACATAAGTTTAACTCTGTGAGATAAATCCACACATCACAAATATTTTCACAGATAACTTGTTTCTAGTTATTTTCACAAATATTCTGTTTTTCACTATAGGCCTTAATGGGCTTTGAAATGTCCCCTCATTAATTATTCAATAAGCGTGTTTCCAACCTGTGGTACATAAAAAAAGTTTTAACTTGGTGAGATAAATCCAAATATTGCAAAACTAATTTACAGATAGCTTGTTTGTAGATTTTATCATGGCATATTGGTTTTTTACTGTAGACATCACTGGGCTCAGAAATGTTCCTTCATTGATTGTATAAAAAAACTGTTTCTAAGCTTTTGAATCAAAACAAAGGTTTAACTCTGTGTGATGAATACACACATCACAGATTATTTTCACGCATAGCTTGTTTCTAGTTTTTGGCAAGGGATATTCATGTTTTTATTGCAGGCCTCAATGAGCTCTGAAATGTCCCCTGGTAGATTCTACAAAAAAAGTGATTCCAAGCTGCTGAATCAGAAGAAATTTTAACTTTGTGAGATGAAATCACACAAAGCAACACATTTTCAGAGACAGCTTCTTTATAGTTTTTATTGGAAAATATTGAGTTTTTCAGTGTTGGCCTCAATGGGCTCTGAAATGTCCTATCATAGAGTCTGCAAAGTTAGAGATTCCAACCTACTGAATCAAAACAAAGGTTTAACTCTGTGACAGGAATCCACATATCACAAAGAATTTTCACAGATTGCTTGTTTCTAGTTTTTATCATGGGATATTCAGCTTTTCAATATAAGCCTCAAATGGTTCCGAAATGGACCTTCTGAGATTCTACAAAGAGACTGTTTTCAGTCTCCTGAATAAAAATAAAGGTTTAACTCTGTGAGATGAATCCACACATCTCAAAGCACTTTCACAGATAGCTTGATTATAGTTTTTATGAGACAACATTTGTTTTTTCACCATAGGACTCAATGGACTTCAAAATATCCCTTGTTAGATTCTACAAAAAGTGTTTCCAACCTCCTGAATTAAAACTAAGGTTTAACTCTATGAGATGAATCCACACATCACAACGCATTTTCACAGATAGCTTGTTTCTATTTTTTTTATCATGAGATATCTTGTTTTTCACTATAGACCTCAATGGGCTTTGTAGTGACCCTTTGTAGATTCTACAAAAAGAGTGTTTCCAATATGCTGAATTGAAACAAAGGTTTAATTATGTGAGATGAATCCACATAACACAAAGCCTATTAACACATAGTTTGTTTCTAGTTTTTATCATGGGATATTCTGTTTTTCACTATTGGTCTCAATGGTCTTTGAAATGTCCCTTTGTTCATTCTATAAAAAGAGTGTTTCCAACCTGCTTGATCAAAACAAAAGTTTAACTCTGTGAGATAAATCCACACATTGCAAAGAATTTTCAGAGATAAATTTTTTATTGTTTTTATAGTGAAATAATCATTTTTTTACTACAGGCTTCCATAGGTGTGAAATGTCCCTTTGTATATTCTACAAAAAAAAAATTTCCCAACCTGCTGAATAAATACAAAGTTTAACTTTGTGAGATGAATCCACACATATCAAAGCATTTTAACAGGTAATTTGTTTTCAGTTCCTATTAGGGATATTCAATTTTTCACTATAGGCCTCAAAGGACTCAGAAATTTCTTCTTTTAGGTCCTACTAAAAGAGTTTTTCCAACCTGCTGTATATAAACATAGGTTTAACTCTTTGAGATAAATCCACACATCATAAACATTTTCACAGATTGCTTGTTTCTAGTTTTTATTGAGAATTACTTGGTTTTTCACTATAGGCCTCAATGGGCTCTGAAATGTCCCCTCATAGATTATACAATAAGAGTGTTTCCAACTGGCTGAATAAAAAAAAAAGTTTAACTCTCTGAGATAAATCCAAATATTGCAAAGCTAATTCACAGATAGATGTTTCTAGATTTTATCACAGCATGTTGGTTTTTCACTATAGGCTTCAATGGGCTCAAAAATGTTCCTTCACTGATTCTACAAAAAAAGTGTTTCCAACCTGTGAATCAACACAAAGATTTAAATTTGTGTGATGGTCACACATCACAAAGTATTTTCACAGATCGCTTGTTTCTAGTTTTTATCAAGGAAAATTTATTTATTTGTTGTAGGCCTCAGGGCTGTGAAATATCCCCTCATAGATACCACAAGAAAACTGTTTCCAAGATGCTGAATCAGAAGAAAAGTTTAACTCTGTGGGATAAAATTACACATCACAAAGCATTTTCAGAGATAGCTTCTTTATAGTTTTTATCACAGATTATTCATTTTTCCAGTATTGGCCTCAATGGGCTTCAAAATGTCTCCTCATAGATTCTGCAAATAGAGTTTTTCCAACCTGGTAAATCAAAACATGCATTTAACTCTGTGAAATGTGTCCACACATCCCAAAGCATTTCACAGATAGCTTGTTTGTACTTTTCATCAAAGGATATTTGCTTTTTTCATATACTTCTCCATGAGTTCTGAAACGTCCTTCATAGATTCCACAAAAAGAGTGTTTTCAACTGGCTAAATCAAAACAAATGTTAACCTCTGTGAGTTGAATCCACACATCACAAAGCATTTTCATAGATAGCTTGTTTCTAGTCTTTATTGTGAGATATTCAGTTTTTCACTGTAGGCCTCATTGGGCTTTGAAATATTCCTTTGTAAGTTCTACAAAAAGAGTGTTTCCAATTTGCTGAATCAAAACAAAGGTTTAACTCTGTGAAATGAATCTGCACATTGAAAGCATTTTCACAGGTAGCTTTTTTCTATTTTACATTACAGGATATTCAATATTTCACTTTACTCATCCATGGGCTCCAAAACTTTTCTTCATAGATTCTACAAAAATAGTTTTTTAATCTACTCAATCCAAGTAAATGTTTAATTCTGAGGTGAATCCACCCATCACAAAGCATTTCCACAGATAGTTTGTTTCTAGTTTTTATCAGGGGATATTCAGTTTTTCACTGTAGGCCTCAATGGTCTGGGAAATGTTGCTTCATAGATTCTATGAAGAGTGATTCCAGCCTGCTGAATCAATACAAAGGTTTAACTTTGTGAGATAAATACACATATCGCAAAGCATTTTTACAGATAGCTTCTTTCTAGTTTTTAATCACAGGATATTGAGTTTTTTTACTCTTGGCATCAATGGGCTCTGAAATGTCCTTTCGTAGATTGTACAAAAAGAGTGTTTCCAACCTGCTAAATCAACACAAAGGTTTAACTCAGTGAGATGAATCCACACATTGCAAAGCATTCTCACAGATAGCTTGCTTCTAGTTTTTATCGTGGGATATTTGGTTTTTCACAATAGACCTCAATTGGCTCCTAAATATCTCCTCGTAGATTCTACAAAAAGAGTGTTTCCAACCTGCTGAATCAAGACAAAGGATTAAAACTGTGAGATGAATATACACATTTCAAAGAATTTCTACTGATAGCTTGTTTCTAGTTTTTTTTTGTTGGGATATTCAGTTTTTCACTGTGGGCCTCAATGGCCTCTAAAATGTACTCATGTAGATGGTACAAAAAGACTCTTTACATGGTGCTGAATCAAAAAAAGGTTTAACGCTATCAGATGAATCCAAACAGCAAAAAGCATTTTAACAGATAGCTTGTGTCTAGTTTTTATCGTGGGATATTCAGTTTTTCACTATAGGCCTCAGTGAGCTTTGACATTTTTTTGTTGATCTTGCAAAAGGTAGGTTTCCAACCCTACGAATCAGAAGAAAGGTTTAACACTGTGAGATGGATCCACACATAGCAAAGCATTTTTGAAGATAGATTTTTTTATTGTTTCTATTGTGAAATATTCAGTTTTTTACCATAGGCATCAATGGGTGTGAAATGTCCCTTCATATATTATATAAAACAAGAGTTCACAATCTACTGAATAAATACAAAGGGTAAACTCTGTGAGATGAATTCTCACATTGCAAAGCATTTTCACAGGTAGCTTGTTTCTAGTTTTTATTGCAGGATATTCAGGTTTTCACTATAGGCCTCAAAGGGCTTCGAAATTTCCCTTCATAGATTCTACAACAATAGTGTTTCCAACCTGCTGAATCAAAACAAAGGTTTAATTCTGTAAAATGTATCCACACTTCACAAAGCATTTTCACTGATAGCTTGTTTCCAGATTTTATCATGGGACAAACAGTTTTTCACATAGGCTTCAGTTATCTTAAAAATGTCCCCTTGTAGATTCTAGAGAAAGAATTTTCCAACCTGCTAAACCACAAGAAAAGTTTAATTCTGTGTGATGAAATCCCACATCACAAAGCATTTTCAGACAGCTTGTTTGTAGTTTTTATTGCTGAACATTCTTTTTTTTTACTATAGGCCTCAATGGGCTCCGAAATATACCTTTGTAGATTGTACAAAAAAAGTGTATCCAACCTGAAGAATCAAAACAAAGGTTTAACTCTGTGAGATAAATCCAAATATCACAAAGGGTTTTCACAGATAGCTTTCTTCTAGTTTTTATTGTGGGATATTTGGTTTTTCACTATAGGCCTCAACGGGCTCCAAAATGCTTTTTTGTAGATCCTACAAAGAAGTCTTTCCAACCTGCTAAATTGGAAGAAAGGTTTAACTCTGTGAGATGAATCCATACATCACAAAGCATTTTCACAGAAAGTTTGCTTGTAGTTTTAATTGCAAAACATTCGATGTTTCACTATAGAACTCAAAGGGCTCCAAAATGACCCTTTGTAGATTCTACAAAAAGAGTGTTTTCAAACTGCTGAAATAAAATGGATGTTTAACCCTATGACATAAATCCACACATCACAAAGTATTTTCACAGAAAACTTGTTTGTAGTTTTTATTGTGGGATATTCCGTTTTTCAGCATAGGCCTCAATGGGCTTCAAAATGTCTTGTCTTAGATTCTACAAAAAACGTGTTTCAAACCTACTGAATCCAAATAAAGTTTTTACTCTGTGAGATGAATCCACACATTGCAAAGCATTTTCACAAATAGATTGTTTCTAGTTTTTATCACAGGATAATGGATTTTTCCCTTTAGGCCTCAAAGGGCTTTGAAAAGGCACTTCGTAGATTCTACAGTAAAAGTGTTTTCAACTTGTTCAATGAAAACGAAGGTTTAACTCTATGAGATGAATCCACACATCACAAAGCATTTTCACTGATAGCTTGTTTCTACTCTCTATCAAGGGATATTCAGTTTTTTCACTATAGCCCTCAATGGGCTCTGAAATATCCTTTCATAGATTGTACAAAAAGAGTGTTTTCAACCTGCAAAATAAAAAAAAAGTTTAAATGTGTAAGATGAATCCACACATCTCAAAGCATTTTCACTGGTAGCTTTTTTCTCATTTATATCGTGGAATATTCGGTTTTTTATAATAGCTCCCAATGTTCTCTGAAGTTTTTTTTGTAGATTCTACAAAAAGAGTGTTTGCATTTTATTGAATCAAAAGAAAGGCTTAACTTTGTAAGATGAATCCACACAATGCAAAGCATATTCACAGATAGCAAGCTTTTAGTTTTTGTTGCAAGATATTCAGTTTTTCACTATAGGCCTCAATGGGTTCTGAAATGTTGATTTGCAGATTCTACAAAAGGAGTGTTTCCAACCTGCTTAATCAAAATAAAGGTTTATCTCTCTGAGATGAATCTACACATTGTAAAGCATTTTCACAGATAGCTTGCTTCTAGTTTATATCATGGGATATTTGTTTTTTTTTACTATAGGCTTCCATGGGCTCCGAAATGTCCCCTCTTAGAGTCTACAAAAAGAGTGTTTCCAAATGGCTGAATTAAAACAAAGATTTAACTGTGTGACATTATTTCACACATCACAAAGCATTTTCACTGATAATTTGTTTGTAGTTTTTATCGCAGGATATTCGATTTTTCATTCTAGGCCTCAATGTGCTTTGATATGTCCCTTAGATTCTACTAAAAACGTGTTTCCAACCTGCAGAATCAAAACAAAAGTTTAACTCTGTGAGATAAATCCACACATCACAAAGCCTTTTGACAGCCAGCTTGCATTAAGTTTTTATTGTGTGATATTCCATTTTTCTCTGTAGGCATCAATGGGCTTTGAAATTTCCCTTCATAGATTCTACAAAAAAAATTCTTTTCAAACTGCTGAATCAAAACAAAGATTTAACTTCGTGATATAAATCCAGACATCACAAAGCATTTCTCTGAATCTTTGTTTGTAGTTTTTATCACAGGAGAATTGGTTTTACACTGTAGGCCTCAATTTGCTCTGAAAAGTTCCCCCATAGATTCTAGAAAAAGAGTGTTTCCTACCTGCTGACTCACAAGGAAAGTTTAACTCTGTGAGATGAAATCACACATCAGAAAGCATTTTCAGACATAGCTTCTTTGTTGTTTTTATCACCAGATATTCAGTTTTTCAATATAGGCTTCAATGGATTTAGAAATGTCCTCTCATAGATTGTATGAAGAGTGTATCCAACCTTCTGAGCAAAAACAAAGGTTTAGCTCTGTGAAATAAATCCACACGTCACAAAGCATTTACATCATATTCACCAACAAGGAAACTCTTGTTCTCCCCCTTCTATCAGAGGTCTGCATGATTCTTGTAGGATGGGAAGCAGGCAGCCATGTCTGGCTTTCTCCTGGTAATCTATGCTTTGTTTCATTTCATCTGCGAGTCCTTTTTCATTGTGCAGGGGGTCTTTCATTTTTCTGTCAATGAATGGGACTGCCTCTCGCCATGCCTCATCCTTTTTGGCTACCAGGGATTTCAGGGAGCAAAAGGAACTTCAGGGAGGCTGACTGAACTCCAGGTTGTAAGTAGTGGTCTCATCATGGGGGCTGGGGTTGTTTGCACTTTGCAGGAAAATCTTGGGTCTTCTGGCAGGAATCCTTGAAAGGGGCTTGGACTCCAGCATAGGCCCTCCCCTTCTCCCAGGCAAGCCTTGAGTTTACTTTGCTTTCATGGGGGATCCACATTGCTCCTCCACAGCACCCATGGACACCTTTTTGAGGCTTGCAATCACCCCAGATGTCCTGTAAGACACTCTCTCAACATCATCTGCCCCCGTGGGATGGCAGGTTTATCTGTGAGACCTCTGCTCTACCTAGGACTTGCCTTTATCCTGGTTCCTGCTTTTCCCAGAGAGCCGTGCTGAGAAGCAGGAGCCCCTGGGAGGCCCAGGATAAAGGGAAGCAGTGAGCTCAAGGGCCTAGCCATCCTTTGCTCACACCTGCCTCTGGGGATTCACGTATGATTCCTTCACCCAGAGTTTGGTCAACAACTCACAAGACATCATTTTCATCCCCATGGGACCTGATTCCTGCACACTGCTTCTTTTGGAAATGGAGTCAAAGGAGCAGTTTCCAGTGCCCACATCACAGTCTCAAAACGCCTCTTGCTCCAGCAGGACCCGACAATGGAGATGGCCCAAGGAGGCCCTATGATCGAGACTTTTAGGGTCCCATAGTGGTTGTCGCAGGCAGACCTTTTCCCGAGATGAGCATGGCTCTGCCTGTACCATTTTCCCCTGCTTAGGCAGGCTGACAGATCTGAGAGTCCACCACCGGAACCTGCCTCACGAATGTGCGTGCACCATTTTCAGGGCACCAGGCTAGAGTGGTGAGCCACGGCTCGCGTCACAGTAAATGCGACCGTTGCCTGGCGACAAGTCCCATTTGATTCTCACCTGTCTTATCTGGCAGAGCCACGGGATAGTCCCATGATCCTAGGAGAGGGCAGGGGTGAGCCAGCCTGAAGAAACGTCAAGCAGAGCCCCAGAAATAAACTGCAAAATCCCTAATGATCCCAAAGTATCTGCAGGATGCATCAGGCCTGCCTAGACAGTGCAGGGGTGAGTATTTATGAAACTTGCCCCCCTGTGATTTCTAGGTACAGCCCTCCTGGGCTCCCCAGGGCTGCTGTCTCCCAGGAGGGACTTCCTGCAGAACCACACAGCATCAGAAGCAGCTGGGCTGTGTGCTTCTGTGGGAGTGTTTCGAGTGTTGGATATATGTGTGTGTGTGTGTGTGGGGCTGTGTGTGTGTGTATGTGTTTGTGTGAGCATGTAAGTGGTGTCAGTAGAAAGGAATGTGGCTAACACACTGCAGCATTTATTTTTTCGAGTCACGCCACCTTCCGGTGCGCCCATCTGTGTGGCTCTGCTTGGGCTGTGGGGCCCCGTGTACTTTGTTTTTCCGTGGTTCCTGAATCCGTGGTAAATTGGGAGGCAGGCTGAGTCCCAACGGGGTCCAAATCACCTCCTCCTGCAAAGGAGACACTCTTCCCTAAAGAAGAGGAGCACACTGCACCCAAGAACCCACACCTCCCAGGGCCTCATTGTCCTGTGGCCAACTGAGGGCCAGATCCTAGCAGTACCGTCTGCAGGTCCCCCTGAATCCACCTCAAATTCGGTTCCTGGTTGAGCTCCACAAGGTGACGTGGGCACTCCTCCATCGACTTGGGATTTTATACTAGGATGGAGAGCGTGAGCAGCGATAAGGTCAGATGGGGTGAGGATACAATCTGGTGAGGTGTGGATGGGATCCTGCACCTTAACCTGCAAAAAAGGTGCAGACGACACAGATGACACAGCAGGTGCTTCCAACTCCATCCCTGTATTCCCTTCATTGCACAAGCAATCCACAGCATGGCCCAGTGCCCGAGTGGGGGGACTCCAACCTGCAGGCAACAGTTGGATTGCAAACTGGGCCCATTCTGGCCAGCTCCCTATTTGGGCTTTCATTCCCGGAGCCACATGGGAATGGGATGAATTGATGCTGGGTGGAATGTGGCCTCCACACTGTCCTCTTGTTTTCCTGACTTCCCTGTTCCTCCAGGGCCTAGGGTTTCCTGGGTCTGGCTCAAAGTCTTCCACAGTAAGTGTTTCCCAGTTCAAAAAGGATGACACTCATGGGAATCCACTGCAAATATTATCACATATTAATGACTGGGCAGCTGTGATACTTTTGGAAGAGTAAATTCCAGTTTTATTCTCCAGCAAGGAAACTCTTCTTCTCCGACTTCCATCAGAGGGCTGCATAATTCCTGTAGGATGAGCAGCAGAAAGCCACATCTGACTTTTGCCTGGTAACCTAAGCTCTGTTCCATTTCATTTGCATGTCCTTTCTTTTTTTTTTTTTTTTTTTGAGACGGGGTCTCGCTCTTTCGCCCAGCCCGGAGTGCAGTGGCGCAATCTCGGCTCACTGCAAGCTCCGCCTCCCGGGTTCACGCCATTCTCCTGCCTCAGCTCCCCGAGTAGCTGGGACTACAGGCGCCCGCCACTGCGCCCGGCTAATTTTTTTTTTTTTGTATTTTTAGTAGAGACGGGGTTTCACCATGTTAACCAGGATGGTCTCGATCTCCTGACCTCGTGATCCACCCGCCTCGGCCTCCCAAAGTGCTGGGATTACAGGCGTGAGCCACCGCGCCCGACCTGCATGTCCTTTCTCATTGTGGAAAGGGTCTTTCATTGAGCTGTTGCTGGGTGAAACTACCTCTTGCCACGGATCCCATGGCTGCGAGGGATTTCAGGGAACAAAAAAGACCTCAGGCAGGCTGTCCTCAATCCAGGTTTTGGTTAGTGGCCTCACTGTTGGGGCTGAGGCTGTTTGCACTTCGCAGGAGGCTTTTGGGTCCTGAGAGGAATCCTTGAATGTTACTTGGACTCCAGCACAAGTCCACTTGGATTCAGAGTGCAATTCCAGCATGGGGGATGCGGAGCACAGGAATCAGAGTCCAGTACCAGCTTTGGGGAGGGAGAGCACCGGAATCATAGTCCAGTTCCAGCTTTCGGGAGGGGAGCGGAACAGAGCAGCGGGGAGAACCGGAATCAGAGTCCAGTTCCAGCTATGGGGAGGAGGAGCAAGGGAATCAGAGTCCAGTAACAGGTTTGGGGAGGGGGAGCACCGGAATCAGAGTCCAATTCTAGCTTTGAGGAGGGGAAGGATCGGAATCAGAGTCCAGTACCAGTTTTGGGGAGGGGGAACACTAGAATCAGAGTCCAGTTCCAGCTTTGGGAACCAGAGTACATTTCCAGCTTTGGCGAGGGAGAGCACAGGAATCAGAGTCCAGTTCCAGCTTTGGGGAGGGGAAGCACCAGAATCAGAGTCCAGTTCCAGCTTTGGGAATCAGAGTCCAGTTCCAGCTTTGAGGAGGCGGAGAACCGGGATCAGAGTCCAGTTCCAGCTTTGAGGAGGGGTAGCGCCGGAATCAGAGTCCATTTCCAGCTTTGGCGAGGGGGAGCCCCGAAACCAAATCCAGTTCCATCTTTGGGGAGGGGGAGCACCAGAATCAGAGTCCACTTGCAACTTTGGGGAGGGCGAGCACTGGGATCAGAGTCCAGTTCCAGCTTTGGGAAGGGAGAGCACCGGAATCACAGTCGAGTTCCAGCTTTCGAAAGAAGCACCAGAATCAGTGTCTAGTTCCAGCTTTCAGGAAGGGGAGCACTGGAATCAGAGTCCAGTTCCAGCTTTGAGGAAGGGAAGCACCGGAATCAGAGTCCAGATCCAGATTTGGGGAGGTGGAGCACCGGAATGGGGGTCCAGTTGCAGCTTTGGGGAGGGGGAGCACCGGTATCAGAGTCCAGTTCCAGTTTTGTGTAGAGAAAGCTCTGGAATCAGTCCAGTTCCAGCTTTGGGGGAGGGGAGCACCGGAATCAGAGACCAGTTGCCCCTTTGGGGTGGGGGAGCACCGGAATGAGAGTTCATTTCCAGCTTTGGGGAGGTGGAGCACCGAAATCAGAGTCCACTTCCAGCTTTGGGAATCAGAGTCCAGTTCCAGCTTTGGGGGTGTAGCACCGGAATCAGAGTCCAGTTCCAGGTTTGGGAATCAGAGTCCACTTCCAGCTTTGGGGGGAGCACCAGAATCAGAGTCCAGTTCCAGCTTTGGGGAGGGGTAGCACCGTAATCAGAGTCCAGTTTCAGATTTGGGAATCAGAGTCCAGTTCCACCTTTGAGGAGGGGGAGCACTGGAATCGGATTCCAGTTCCTGCTTTGAAGAGTGGGAGCACCGGAATCAGAGTCCAGTTGCAGGTTTGAGGAGGGAGTTCACCGGAATCGGATTCCGGTTCCAGCTTTGGGGAGGGGGAGCACCGTAATCAGTGTCCAGATCCAGCTTTGTGGATGGGGAGCACCGAATCAGAGTCCAGTTCCAGCTTTGGGATTCAGAGTCTTGTTCCAACTTTGGTGGGGGAGCACCAGAATCAGAGTCCAGTTCAAGCTTTTGGGAGGGGGAGCACCATATTCAGAGTCCAGTTCCACCTTTTTGGAGGGGGACACTGGAATCAGAGTCCAGTTCCAGCTTTGGGGACGCGGAGCACGGTAATCGGAGTCCAGTTCCAGCTTTCAAGAGGGTGAGCACCGATATCAGAGTCCAGTACCAGCTTTGGTGAGGGGAGGCACTAGAATCAGAGTCCAGTTTCAGCATTGAGAATCAGAGTCCAGTACCAGCTTTGGGGAGGGGAGCACCGAAATGAGAGTGCAGTTACAGCTTTGGGGAGGGAGAGCACCAGAATGAGAGTCTAGTTCTAGCTATGGTTAGGGAAAGCACTGGAATCAGACTCCAGTTCCAGCTTTGGGGGGGTAGCACCGGAAACAGAGTCCAATTCTCATTTTGGGGAGGGGGAGCACGGGAATGAGAGTCCATTTCCAGCTTTGGGAATCAGAGTCTAATTCCAGCTTTGGGGAGGGGGAGCACAAGAATCAGAGTCCAGTTCCAGCTTTGGGGAGGGGGAGCCCCGAAATCAGAGTCCAGTTCCAGGTTTGGGTAGGGGTAGCACCGGTGTCAGATTCCACTTCCAGCTTTGCGGAGGGGGAACAACGGAATCACAGTCCAGTTCTAGTTTTGGTGAGGGGGAGCACCGGAATCAGAGTCCGGTTCCAGCTTTGGGGACGGGGAGCACAGGAATCAGACTCCAGTACCAGCTTTGGGGAGGGGGAGCACTGGAATCAGAGTCCACTTCCAGCTTTGGGAAACGGACTCCAATTCCAGCTTTGGGGATGGGGAGCACAGGAATCACAGTCTATTTCCAGCTTTGTTGAGGGGGAGCATCGGAATCAGAGTCCAGTTCCAGCTTTGAGGAGGGTGAGCACTGGAATCAGAGTCCAGTTCCAGTTTTGGGGAGAGAGAACACCGGAATTAGAGTCCAGCTCCAGCTTTGGAGAGGGGGAGCACCAGAATCAGAGTCCAGTTCAAGCTTTGAGAAACAGAGTCCAATTCCAGCTTTGGGGATGGGGAGCACCGGAATCAGAGTCCAGTTCCAGCTTTGTTGAGGGGAAGCATCGGAATCAGAGTCCAGTTCCAGCTTAGGGGAGTGCGAGCTCCAGAATCAGAGTCCAGTTCCAGCTTAGGGGAGAGGGAGCACCAGAATCACAGTCCAGTTCCAGTTTTGTTGAGGGGAAGCATCGGAATCAGAGTCCAGTTCCAGCTTTGGAGAGGGGGACCACCGGAATCTGACTGCAGTTTCAGCTTTGGGGAGGGGGAACAACAGAATCAGAGTCCATTTCCAGCTTTGGGGAGGGGGAGCACCAGAATCAGAGTCCAGTTCCAGTTTTGGGGAGAGGGAACACCAGAATCAGAGTCCAGTTCCAGCTTTGGGGAGCAGGAGCACCAGAATCAAAGTCCAGTTCCAGCTTTGGGGAGGAGGAGCACCAGAATCAGATTCCAGTTCCAGCTTTGGGAATCAGAGTCCAATTTCAGCTTTTTGGGGTGAGCACCGGAATCATAGTCCAGTTCCAACTTTCCAGAGGGGGAGCACCGGAATCAGAGTCCAGGTCCAGCTTTGGGTAGGTGGAACATGGGAATGAAAGTCCAGTTTTAGCTTTGGGGAGGGGGAGCACAGGAATCGGAGTCCAGTTCCAGCTTTGGGGAGGGGGAGCACCAGAATCAGAGTCCGGTTCCAGCTTTGGGGATGGGGAGCACCGAAATCAGAGTCTAGATCTAGCTTTGGAGAGAGGGAGCACTGGAATCAGAGTCCAGTTCCAGCTTTTTGGACGGGAGCACCTAAATCAGAGTCCAGTTCCAGCTTTGAGATTCAGAGTCCTGTTCCAGCTTTTGGAGCGGGAGCACTGGAATCAGAGTCCAGTTCCAGCTTTGGGAAGCAGGAGCACCGGAATCAGAGTCCACGTCCTGCTTTGAGGAGGGGGATCACAGGAATCAGAGTCCAGTTCCAGCTTTGGGAAGGGTGAGCACCAGAATCAGAGTCCATTTCCAGCTTTGAGGAGGTGGAGCCCCGGAATCAGAGCCCCATACCAGGTTTGGGGAGGCAGAGCACCGGAATCAGAGTCCAGTTCCAGCTTTGTGGAGAGGGAGAACCAGAATGACATATTTTTACTCATTAAAAAGGAAGATCGGAATCTAATTTTATGCACTGCTCCAACATATTAATAATTAAAATTAGGAGGTAAATGTGGTCAAAGCTATAGAAAGACTTGAGATGTCATTTATATTGATTACTGTATAGCACTCTACAAACAGAAATTGTTAAATAATAGTTTATATAAATATTTTGTAGCATTTCAAGTATTTTAGTACCTGAAGTTTCTCCTCTTATATAGTTCAGATTATCAATCTGAAGACTTACTCCACTAGCTAATATGTTTTCGGTCTCATTGGAGTATTATATAAAAGAAATTTTCAGTTAAATGTGTTCTGGTTACATAAATCATTACAAATTAGTGAGTATTTAATTACATTTTCATGTTCTTGTAATGTCTTTAGAAGATTTTCATATTATTACCTATCAATGTATGTATGCTTTGTCAAAGAAAAATCAAACATATATATCATTGAAATTGAAAATTTTTAAAAGTACTTATTAATTCTATTGAAAATCCACATCCATTGGAACAACTACAATATCATATTCTGAACATGTAAACATATATCCTATATCTATTTTATATATAAGCATATATGATTAAAAATATAGTTAAGAATGTTTAAACCTAGTATTATAAAGTAAAAATTAGTTAACTTCTGATGATTATTTGTTAATTAAGATATAATAATTTTAATTTGGGTGATTTCAAATAAAAATATTAAGTTACACGACTAAATGTTCTTTATAAAATGTTTATGATTTTTACATTGGTTTTATCACTTTATTCCACTATTTTATTTTAAGATGACTTGTCTTTTTTAAAACACTGTATTCATCTTAATTAAATTCCATTTGTAAAAAAATTAACATACGATTTGCTCTATTATACAGTGTGGTTATAAGCCAAGTCAATATCTCAAGATTTGATCCCCATTATCGTCATCGGTGGCCCTATTTGTTTTATAAATGTATTGTCTTTTCCCATGCCTGTCACATCTCTATTGCTGATTCAGTTTTCTCTTTGTCCCTTATAGGGAGCATTGCCTATCTCTAGATGAAGCAAAAGTTGCATCTTTTTTTTTTTTTATTATACTTTAGGTTTTAGGGTACATGTGCACAATGTGCAGGTTTGTTACATATGTATCCATGTGCCATGTTGATTTCCTGCACCCATTAACTCGTCATTTAGCATTAGGTATATCTCCTAATGCTGTCCCTCCCCCCTCCCCTCACCCCACAACAGTCCCTGGAGTGTGATGTTCCCCTTCCTGTGTCCATGAGTTCTCATTGTTCAATTCCCACCTATGAGTGAGAACATGCGGTGTTTGGTTTTTTGTCCTTGCAATAGTTTACTGAGAATGATGTTTTCCAATTTCATCCATGTCCCTACAAAGGACATGAACTCATCATTTTTTATGGCTGCATAGTATTCCATGGTGTATATGTGCCACATTTTCTTAATCCAGTCTATTGTTGTTGGACATTTGGGTTGGTTCCAAGTCTTTGCTATTGTGAATAGTGCCGCAATAAACATACATGTGCATGTGTCTTTATAGCAGCATGATTTATAGTCCTTTGGGTATATACCCAGTAATGGAATGGCTGGGTCAAATGGGATTTCTAGTTCTAGATCCCTGAGGAATCACCACACTGACTTCTACAATGGTTGAACTAGTTTACAGTCCCACCAACAGTGTAAAAGTGTTCCTATTTCTCCACATCCTCTCCAGCACCTGTTGTTTCCTGATTTTTTGAAGATGGTCATTCTAACTGGTGTGAGATGGTATCTCACTGTGGTTTTGATTTGCATTTCTCTGATGGCCAGTGATGATGAGCATTTCTTCATGTGTTTTTTGGCTGCATAAATGTCTTCTTTTGAGAAGTGTCTGTTCATGTCCTTTGCCCACTTTTTGATGGGGTTGTTTGTTTTTTTCTTGTAAATTTGTTTGAGTTCATTGTAGATTCTGGATATTAGCCCTTTGTCAGATGAGTAGGTTGCAAAAATTTTCTCCCATTCTGTAGGTTGCCTGTTCACTCTGATGGTAGTTTCTTTTGCTGTGCAGAAGCTCTTTAGTTTAATGAGATCCCATTTGTCAATTTTGGCTTTTGTTGCCATTGCTTTTGGTGTTTTAGACATGAAGTCCTTGCCCATGCCTATGTCCTGAATGGTATTGCCTAGGTTTTCTTGTAGGGTTTTAATGGTTTTAGGTCTAACATTTAAGTCTTTAATCCATCTTGAATTAATTTTTGGATAAGGTGTAAGGAAGGGATCCAGTTTCAGCTTTCTACATATGGCTAGCCAGTTTTCCCAGCACCATTTATGAAATAGGGAATCCTTTCCCCATTTCTTGTTTTTGTCAGGTTTGTCAAAGATCAGATAGTTGTAGCTATGCGGCATCATTTCTGAGGGCTCTGTTCTGTTCCATTGATCTATGTCTCTGTTGTGGTACCAGTACCATGCTGTTTTGGCTACTGTAGCCTTGTAGTATAGTTTAAAGTCAGGTAGCGTGATGCCTCCAGCTTTGTTCTTTTGGCTTAGGATTGACTTGGCGATGCGGGCTCTTTTTTGGTTCCATATGAACTTTAAAGTAGTTTTTTCCAATTCTGTGAAGAAAGTCATTGGTAGCTTGATGGGGATGGCATTGAATCTATAAGTTACCTTGGGCAGTATGGCCATTTTCACGATATTGATTCTTCCAACCCATGAGCATGGAATGTTCTTCCATTTGTTTGTATCCTCTTTTATTTCATTGAGCAGTGGTTTGTAGTTCTCCTTGAAGAGGTCCTTCGCGTCCCTTGTGAGTTGGATTCCTAGGTATTTTATTCTCTTTGAAGCAATTTTGAATGGGAGTTCACTCATGATTTGGCTCTCTGTTTGTCTGTGATTGGTGTACAAGAATGCTTGTGATTTTTGTACATTGATTTTGTATCCTGAGACTTTGCCGAAGTTGCTAATCAGCTTAAGGAGATTTTGGGCTGAGACAATGGGGTTTTCTAGATATACAATCATGTCATCTGCAAACAGGGACAATTTGACTTCCTCTTTTCCTAACTGAATACCCTTTATTTCCTTCTCCTGCCTGATTGCTCTGGCCAGAACTTCCAGCACTATGTTGAATAGGAGCGGTGAGAGAGGGCATCCCTGTCTTGTGCCAGTTTTCAAAGGGAATGCTTCCATTTTTTGCCCATTCAGTATGATATTGGCTGTGGGTTTGTCGTAGATAGCTCTTATTATTTTGAGATACGTCCCATCAATACCTAATTTATTGAGAGTTTTTAGCATGAAGAGTTGTTGAATTTTGTCAAAGGCCTTTTCTGCATCTATTGAGATAATCATGTGGTTTTTGTCTTTGGTTCTGTTTATATGCTGGATTACATTTATTGATTTGCGTATGTTGAACCAGCCTTGCATCCCAGAGATGAAGCCCACTTGATTATGGTGGATAAGCTTTTTGATGTGCTGCTGGATTCGGTTTGCCAGTATTTTATTGAGGATTTTTGCATCAATGTTCATCAAGGATATTGGTCTGAAATTCTCTTTTTTGGTTATGTCTCTGCCAGGCTTTGGTATCAGGACGATGCTGGCTTTGTAAAATGTGTTAGGGAGAATTCCCTCTTTTTCTATCTATTGGAATAGTTTCAGAAGGAATGGTACCAGTTCTTCCTTGTACCTCTGGTAGAATTCAGCTGTGAATCCATCAGGTCCTGGACTCTTTTTGGTTGGTAAGCTATTGATTATTGCCACCATTTCAGAACCTGTTATTGGTCTATTCAGAGATTCAACTTCTTCCTGATTTAGTCTTGGGAGGGTGTATTTGTCGAAGAATTTATCCATTTCTTCTAGATTTTTTAGTTTATTTGCATAGAGGTGTTTGTAGTATTCTCTGATGGTAGATTGTATTTCTGTGGGATCGGTGGTGATATCCCCCTTTTCATTTTTTATTGCATCTATTTGATTCTTCTCTCTTTTCTTCTTTATTAGTCTTGCTAGTGGTCTATCAATTTTGTTGATCTTTTCAAAAAACCAGCTCCTGGATTCATTAATTTTTTGAAGGGTTTTTTGTGTCTCTATTTCCTTCAGTTCTGCTCTGATTTTAGTTATTTCTAGCCTTCTGCTAGCTTTTGAATGTGTTTGCTCTTGCTTTTCTAGTTCTTTTAATTGTGATGTTAGGGTGTCAATTTTGGATCTTTCCTGCTTTCTCTTGTGGGCATTTAGTGCTATAAATTTCCCTCTACACAGTGCTTTGAACGTGTCCCAGAGATTCTGGTATGTTGTGTCTTTGTTCTCGTTGGTTTCAAAGAACATCTTTATTTCTGCCTTCATTTCATTATGTACCCAATAGTCATTCAGGAGCAGGTTGTTCAGTTTCCATGTAGTTGAGCGGTTTTGAGTGAGTTTCTTAATCCTGAGTTCTAGTTTGATTGCACTGTGGTCTGAGAGACAGTTTGTTATAATTTCTGTTCTTTTACATTTGCTGAGGAGAGCTTTACTTCCAACTATGTGGTCAATTTTGGAATAGGTGTGGTGTGGTGCTGAAGAAAATGTATATTCTGTTGATTTGGGGTGGAGAGTTCTGTAGATGTCTACTAGGTCCACTTTATGTAGAGCTGAGTTCAATTCCTGGATATCCTTGTTAACTTTCTGTCTCATTGATCTGTCTAATGTTGACAGTGGGGTGTTAAAATCTCCCATTATTATTGTGTGGGAGTTTAAGTCCCTTTGTAGGTCACTCAGGACTTGCTTTATGAATCTGGGTGCTCCTGTGTTGGGTGCATATATATTTAGGATAGTTAGCTCTTCTTGTTGAATTGATCCCTTTACCATTATGTAATGGCCTTCTTTGTCTCTTTTGATCTTTGTTGGTTTAAAGTCTATTTTATCAGAGATTAGGATTGCAACCCCTGCCTTTTTTTGTTTTCCATTTGCTTGATAGATCTTCCTCCATCCCGTTATTTTGATTCTATGTGTGTCTCTGCACGTGAGATGGGTTTCCTGAATACAGCACACTGATGGGTCCTGACTCCTTATCCAGTTTGGCAGTCTGTGTCTTTTAATTGGAGCATTTAGCCCATTTACGTTTAACGTTAATATTGTTATGTGTGAATCTGATCCTGTCATTATGATGTTAGTTGATTATGTTGCTCGTTAGTTGCCGCAGTTTCTTCCTAGCCTCGATGGTCTTTACAGTTTGGCATGTTTTTGCAGTGGCTGGTACCGGTTGTTCCTTTCCATGTTTAGTGCTTCCTTCAGGAGCTCTTTTAGGGCAGGCCTGGTGGTGACAAAATCACTCAGCGTTTGCTTGTCTGTAAAGTATTTTATTTCTCCTTCACTTATGAAGCTTAGTTTGGCGGGATAGGAAATTCTAGGTTGAAGATTCTTTTCTTTAAGAATGTTGAATATCGGCCCCCACTCCCTTCTGGCTTGTAGAGTTTCTGCTGAGAGATCAGCTGTTAGTCTGATGGGCTTTCCTTTGTGGGTAACCCGACCTTTCTCTCTGGCTGCCCTTAACATTTTTTCCTTCATTTCAACTTTGGTGAATCTGACAATTATGTGTCTTCGAGTTGCTCTTCTCGAGGAGTATCTTTGTGGCGTGCTCTGTATTTCCTGAATCTGAATGTTGGCCTGCCTTGCTAGATTGGGGAAGTTCTCCTGGATAATATCTTGCAGAGTGTTTTCCAACTTGGTTCCATTCTCCCCATCATTTTCAGGTACACCAATCAGACGTAGGTTTGGTCTTTTCACATAGTCCCAAATTTCTTGGAGGCTTTGTTCATTTCTTTTTATTCTTTATTCTCTAAACTTCCCTTCTCTCTTCATTTCATTCATTTCATCTTCCATCAGCGATACCCTTTCTTCCAGTTGATGGCATCTGCTACTGAGGCTTCTGCAATCTTCGCGTAGTTCTCGAAACTTGGCTTTCAGCTCCATCCGCTCCTTTAAGCCCTTCTCTCCATTGGTTATTCTAGTTATCCAGTCTTCTAATTTTTTTCAAAGTTTTTAAGTTCTTTGCTATTGTTTTGAATTTCCTCTCGTAGCTCAGAGTAGTTTGATCGTCTGAAGCCTTCTTCTCTCAACTCATCAAAGTCATCCTCCATCCAGCTTTGTTCCGTTGCTGGTGAGGAACTGCATTCCTTTGGAGGAGGAGAGGTGCTCTGCTTTTTAGAGTTTCCAGTTTTTCTGCTCTTTGTGGTTTTTCTTTCCCCATCTTTGTGGTTTTAACTACTTTTGGTCTTTGATGATGGTGATGTACACATGGGTTTTTGTTGTGGATGTCCTTTCTGTTTGTTAGTTTTCCTTCTGCCAGACAGGACCCTCAGCTGCAGGTCTGTTGGAGTTTACTAGAGGTCCACTCCAGACCCTGTTTGGCTGGGTGTCAGCAGCGGTGGCTGCAGAACGGTGGATTTTCGTGAGACCACAAATTCAGCTGTCTGATAGTTCCTCTGGAAGTTTTGTCTCAGAGGAGTACCCGGCCGAGTGAGGTGTCAGTCTGTCCCTACTGGGGGGGTTGCCTCCCAGTTAGGCTGCTCAGGGGTGACGGACCCACTTTAGGAGGCAGTCTGTCAGTTCTCAGATCTCCAGCTGCGTGCTGGGAGAACCACTACTCTCTTCAAAGCTGTCCATCAGACAGGGACATTTAAGTCTGTGGAGGTTCCTGCTGAGTTTTTGTTTGTCTGTGCCCTGCCCCCAGAGGTGGAGCCTAGAGAGGCAGGCAGGCCTCCTTGAGCTGTGGTGGGCTCCACCCAGTTCGAGCTTCCTGGCTGCTTTGTTTACCTAAGCAAGCCTGGACAATGGTGGACGCCCCTCCCCCAGCCTTGCTGCCGCCTTGCAGCTTGATCTCAGACTGCTGTGCTAGCAATCAGCAAGACTCCGTGGGCATAGGACCCTCCGAGCCAGGTGTGGCACACAATCTCCTAGTGTGCCGTTTTCCAGGCCCGTTGGAAAAGCGCAGTATTAGTATGGGACTGACCTGATAGTCCAGGTGCTGTCTGTTTCCCCTTTGACTAGGAAAGGGAACTCCCTGACCCCTTGCGCTTCCTGAGTGAGGCAATGCCTCCCTCTGCTTCGGCTCGTGCACAGTGGGCTTCACCGACTGTCCTGCACCCACTGTTTGGCACTCCCTAGTGAGATGAAACTGGTACCTCAAGCAGAAATGCGGAAATCACCTGTCTTCTGTGTCGCTCGGGCTGGGAGCTGGAGACCGGTGCTGTTCCTATTCGGCCATCTTGGCTCCACCAAAGTTGCATCTTAAAAAAGCACAATAACCTGCTCAATCTTTCTCACACAGAGAAATGTTTGTTAAGTAATTAAAGTGTATATGATGATACAAAGAGCTTGATTTAATTAGATGCCAAAGTACCCTTGTGATTCAGAATACGAATGGTATTTAATTTCTTTGAAATCAATAATTGCTGAGTGACATTAATTAATGCCAATATTTCAGAAGTTGCCCTAGTTAGTGAAATGTATACAACATGCAAAAGGTTCAGAACTCTGAAGGGCAACATTATTCTATAATTAAGAATTAAGAATTAATTCACATTAATTATTGGCGAGAAATAATTATTAAGAATTAATGACAGAAAATGTTTTTATTTTTTATTTAGAAAATTATTTTGTGCATGAGCATTACTGCAAGTTTTGCAAGAAACATAAATTTAAAGAAACAATTATGTGCACAATATTAATAACATCTTGATATTTCCACGATTATAGTTTTATTTGGTAAATCTTTAAATGCACATCATCTAAAGATAATAAATGAATCTTGGAAATCTTGTAGGTAAGGGTAGATATTAGGATGCATCCAATTACATTTACACACACATACATGCACACACACTCTTTAATACACGTGTGTATATATATATGAATTTATTAATTGATTTTAACTAATATTTATAAGAGCCAGTAGGATTGATATATATTGTTGAACCTGAAAAATATTTATTATGTTCCTGTTTAAAATACACAAAGAAATAAATAGTAATTAAACTAGGCATTTGAAACTCTACTAAAACATAAGCTGTGAACATTTTGTGATCATTACAAATTCTTACACTGAATAAATATTATTTTTATAATATTAAACTAATATGTTTGATACATATGTACATTTTTTATAATTTATTATTTTATTTTTGTAATACAGACTCATGTCATGCATAATAACATTTAGTCAAAGATGGATTACATATACAAAAGTGGTCCCATGGGATTATAATACATATTTTTACATACTTTTCTATGTTTAAATATGTTTAGATACATAAACTCTTACCACTGTGTTCTTATTGCCTGCAGTATTCAGTACAGTAATGTAGTACACAGGTTTGTAGCCTAGGAGAGAGAGGCTATACCGTATAACCTAGACGTGGTAGGCTGTACAGTCTAGGTGTTTATAATATTCCCTCTGATGTTTGCAAAATGATGAAATTGCCTATGGATGCATCTCTTAGAACATATCCCTATCATTCAGTGATGTGTGACTGTACTAAAATGCTCAATCTAAGTTTCAATGCCCTCCATAAAATTGTTGTACTGTGAAATACAAATCTCTCACCCATGGCCTGAATATGTTTGCAAACTAAGCAGATCATGGGAAGGAGAATGTGCTGGCATCGCTGGGATGATTTTCTCACACAGCATTAATAATATCTCCAGACTTCACGAATATGAGCCACTGGCATAGAATGAAAGTAGGCATCTCTTTGCTGGGAAATTTATCAAATGGGAGTATGAAGTGTTTTTAAAAGATACTTGTTTGTTTGTAGCCGGTAGGCCTACAGTGGCTCATGGCAATGGTTGAGGTTGCTAAGATTTGGTGGAAGGAGGCAAAATGAAATGGCCACTTATATGGTGTATGGATCACTTGTTTCTGTTGAGTTAGGGATTCAGCTGGCTATTTCTCCCAATGTCAGTTATTTGGAGAAAAAATCATGATGGTAAATTCGGGGTAACAAATACAATACTTGATGAAAGCAAATTTATTGAAAGTTAGACAAACTGCAAGATACTTTAGGCTGCAAAGTCAACACGAGACTTCTGGCCCAAGTTGTGCAGAGTTAGGGTCCAGATGCAAGGTTCAAAGGAAGAGGCCATATAAGACTATTCTCACTTCTGGCACCACCTGCCAGTTCAGGGTTTCCCCAGAACACCCTCAGTTTCAAGAATTTACTAGAAAGACTCACAGAACTCATTGAATGCTATTGTGCTCATGGTTTATAATAGAGAAAGGGTAGAAATGAGGACCAATCAAAGGAAGAGACATATCATATAAGGTGGAATCTAGGAGGATTTTGAATGTTAAGTTTCCATTGTCTTCAGGACATATTACCTGTCATTGTTGTACAGCAATAAACATGGAGTACTACCAACCTGGGGAGCTCACCTGATGCTAAAAAGACACTATTTAGAAAATGAAAAGACACATGAAAGGATGAGATAAGATGACCTTCCACAGTAAGGCACTGGAAAAAATAGCAAACTAAACCTAAAGCAAGCAGAAGGAAGAAAATAAAAATTAGAGAAATTAATAATTTATAATATTAATAATATTTGTTAGTATTGAATACTTGATATTAATTCTTGACTAACTTTTTTTAAAAGGAGAACTATTCACTTCCGAATTTATTCTGTGGAGCCAGTGTTACCTTGAAACTAAAATTAGTCGAAATAGCATAGAAAAATAAAACTACTGTAAGTATAAATGTAAAATTCCTTAAAAAATACTAACAAATCAAATCTAGAAACATACAAAAGAATTATACACTATGACACAGTGAAATTTATACTAGTAATCCCAGGTTGGTTAAACAGCCCCAAATCCATTAAGGTAATACATCGTATCCATAGAATAAGAAACAAGAATTACATGATCATCTCAATAGATTCAGAAAAGACTAAGAAAATCCAAATGCTTTAATGATTAAAAATAAAAATAAAAATAAAAACTCAATGAACCAGGAATAGAAGAGAACTTTGTACAACAGATACATGGCATCTGTGGAAAGCCAACAGCAAACATTCAACTTAATGGTGAAAGAAAGGATACTTTCCCACTATGGTCAGAGATAAGAATAGGACATATAGTTTTACCTCTTCTAGTCAACATTGTACTAAAGATTTTATGCAGGGCAAATCGGGAAGTAAATAAATAAGAGTCACCCATATTGAACAGGAAGAAAAAAAACTCTATTTGCAAATAACATATTCTTGTATACAGAAATTTTTTTTTTTTTTTTGAGACGGAGTCTCGCTCTGTTGCCCAGGCTGGAGTGCAGTGGCGCGATCTCGGCTCACTGCAAGCTCCGCCTCCTGGGTTCACACCATTCTCCTGCCTCAGCTTCTCCGAGTAGCTGGGACTACAGGTGCTCGCCACAATGCCCGGCTAATTTTTTTTTTTTGTATTTTTAGTAGAGACGGGGTTTCACCGTGGTCTCGATCTCCTGACCTCGTGGTCCGCCTGCCTTGGACTCCCAAAGTGCTGGAATTACAAGTGTGAGCCACCACGCCTGGCCGTATATAGAAAATTTTAAGGAATCCACTGAACGATAGAACTAGTAAATTATTTCAGCAATATTACAGCATACAAGATAAATATACAAAAATCAGTTGCACACATCTACAATGAAAACCCCAAAATGAAATTAAGAAAACACTTCAACTTATAATAGCATCAAAAAAAGAGATAAATAATTAATTTGGAAAATGTGATACAATATTTTACTCTGAAAATTAAAAATTATTGTTTAAAGAAGATCTAAATAATTAGCAAACATCTTACAGCCATGAATTGGAAGATTTAATATTGTAGTACTTCATAATTTGAACTACAGATTTGAGGAAATCCCTGCAAGTATCCCAACAGACTTCTGTCTAGAAATTGACAAGCTGATTCTAAAATACACATGGAACTGTAAGGGACTCCTAATAGCCAAAATAATCTTGAAAAAAGAAAACATATTAGGATAATTCACACCCCCGTGCTCCAAACCTTACTGCAAAGCATCAATAATGAAGACAACACAATACTGATGAAGGAAAAATATATAGACTGATGGAAGAGAATTGAGAGTCCATATATAAAACTATGTATCTACAGTCAATGGATTCTTACAGTGGTGCCATGTGCAATTCAACGAGGAAGAGACAGTCTTTGAACAAACTTTGGGTCAACTACGTACATGTGGATGACCACTTGCAAAATAATAAATTTGAACACTTACCCCAAAGCATACAAAAATATTAACTCGAATGAATTAAAGACATATATGTAAGAGCTAGGATGAAGCATATGGGAAAATCTTCAGGATTTTGGATCAAGCAAAGAAATACCTATAACACCAAAAACATGAGCAACAAAATAAAAATTAGATATTTAAAATTTCTTTTTAAAAATTATTATTATTATTATACTTTAAGTTTTAGGGTACATGTGCACAATGTGCAGGTTTGTTACATATGTATCCATGTGCCATGTTGGTGTGCTGCACCCATTAACTCGTCATTTAGCATTAGGTATATCTCCTAATGCTGTCCCTCCCCCCTCTCCCTACCCCACAACAGTCCCCGGAGTGTGATGTTTCCCTTCCTGTGTCCATGTGTTCTCATCGTTCAATTCCCACCTATGAGTGAGAACATGCAGTGTTTGGTTTTTTGTCCTTGCGATAGTTTACTGAGAATGATGGTTTCCAGTTTCATCCATGTCCCTACAAAGGACATGAACTCATCATTTTTTATGGCTGCATAGTATTCCATGGTGTATATGTGCCACATTTTCTTAATCCAGTCTATTGTTGCTGTATATTTGCGTTGGTTCCAAGTCTTTGCTATTGTGAATAGTGCCGCAATAAACATACGTGTTCATGTGTCTTTATAGCAGCATGATTTATAGTCCTTTGGGTATATACCCAGTAATGGGATGGCTGGGTCAAATGGTATTTCTAGTTCGAGATCCCTGAGGAATTGCCACACTGACTTCCACAATGGTTGAACTGGTTTACAGTCCCACCAACAGTGTAAAAGTGTTCCTATTTCTCCACATCCTCTCCAGCACCTGTTGTTTCCTGACTTTTTCATGATGGCCATTCTAACTGGTGTGAGATAGTATCTCATTGTGGTTTTGATTTGCATTTCTCTGATGGCCAGTGATGATGAGCATTTTTTCATGTGATTTTTGGCTGCATAAATGTCTTCTTTTGAGAAGTCTCTGTTCATGTCCTTCGCCCACTTTTTGATGGGGTTGTTTGTTTTTTTCTTGTAAATTTGTTTGAGTTCATTGTAGATTCTGGATATTAGCCCTTTGTCAGATGAGTAGGTTGCAAAAATTTTCTCCCATTCTGTAGGTTGCTTGTTCACTCTGATGGTAGTTTCTTTTGCTGTGCAGAAGCTTTTTAGTTTAATTAGATCCCATTTGTCAATTTTGGCTTTTGTTGCCATTGCTTTTGGTGTTTTAGACATGAAGTCCTTGCCCATGCCTATGTCGTGAATGGTATTGCCTAGGTTTTCTTGTAGGATTTTAATGGTTTTAGGTCTAACATGTAAGTCTTTAATCCATCTTGAATTAATTTTTGTCTAAGGTGTAAGGAAGGGATCCAGTTTCAGCTTTCTACATATGGCTAGCCAGTTTTCCCAGCACCATTTATTAAATAGGGAATCCTTTTCCCATTGCTTCTTTTTGTCAGGTTTGTCAGAGATCAGATAGTTGTAGATATGCGGCATTATTTCTGAGGGCTCTGTTCTGATCCACTGATGTATGTCTCTGTTGTGGTACCAGTACCATGCTGTTTTGGTTACTGTAGCCTTGTAGTATAGTTTGAAGTCAGGTAGCGTGATGCCTCCAGCTTTGTTCTTTTGGCTTAGGATTGACCTGGTGATGAAGGCTCCTTTTTGGTTCCATATGAACTTTAAAGTAGTTTTTTCCAATTCTGTGAAGAAAGTCATTGGTAGCTTGATGGGGATGGCATTGAATCTATAAACTACCTTGGGCAGTATGGCCATTTTCACAATATTTATTCTTCCAACCCATGAGCATGGAATGTTCTTCCATTTGTTTGTACCCTCTTTTATTTCATTGAGCAGTGGTTTGTAGTTCTCCTTGAAGAGGTCCTTCGCGTCCCTTGTGAGTTGGATTCCTAGGTATTTTATTCTCTTTGAAGCAATTGTGAATGGGAGTTCACTCATGATTTGGCTCTCTGTTTGTCTGTGATTGGTGTACAAGAATGCTTGTGATTTTTGTACATTGATTTTGTATCCTGAGACTTTGTTGAAGTTGCTTATCAGCTTAAGGAGATTTTGGGCTGAGACAATGGGGTTTTCTAGATATACAATCATATCATCTGCAAACAGAGACAATTTGACTTCCTCTTTTCCTAATTGAATATCCTTTATTTCCTTCTCCTGCCTGATTGCTCTGGCCAGAACTTCCAGCACTATGTTGAATAGGAGCGGTGAGAGAGGGCATCCCTGTCTTGTGCCAATTTTCAAAGGGAATGCTTCCATTTTTTGCCCATTCAGTATGATATTGGCTGTGGGTTTGTCATAGATATCTCTTACTATTTTGAGATATGTCCCATTGATACCTAATTTATTGAGAGTTTTTAGCATGAAGGTTGTTGAATTTTGTCAAAGGCCTTTTCTGCATCTATTGAGATAATCATGTGGTTTTTGTCTTTGGTTCTGTATATATGCTGGATTACATTTATTGATTTGCGTATGTTGAACCAGCCTTGCATCCCAGGGATGAAGCCCACGTGATCATGGTGGATAAGTTTTTTGATGTGCTGCTGGATTTGGTTTGCCAGTATTTTATTGAGGATTTTTGCATCAATGTTCATCAAAGATATTGGTCTGAAATTCTCTTTTTTGGTTGTGTCTCTGCCAGGCTTTGGTATCAGGACGATGCTGGCCTCATAAAATGTGTTAGGGAGGATTCCATCTTTTTCTATCAATTGGAATAGTTTCAGAAGGAATGGTACCAGTTCTTCCTTGTACCTCTGGTAGAATTCAGCTGTGAATCCACCAGGTCCTGGACTCTTTTTGTTGGTAAGCTATTGATTATTGCAACAATTTCAGAGCCTGTTATTGGTCTATTCAGAGATTCAACTTCTTCCTGGTTTAGTCTTGGGAGGGTGTATTTGTCGAGGAATTTATCCATTTCTTCTAGATTTTGTAGTTTATTTATGTAGAGGTGTTTGTCGTATTCTCGGTTGGTAGATTGTATTTCTGTGGGATCGGTGGTGATATCCCCTTTTTCATTTTTTATTGCATCTATTTGATTCTTCTCTCTTTTCTTCTTTACTAGTCTTGCTAGCAGTCTATCCATTTTGTTGATCTTTTCAAAAAACCAGCTCCTGGATTCATTAATTTTTTGAAGGGTTTTTTGTGTCTCTATTTCCTTCAGTTCTGCTCTGATTTTAGTTATTTCTTGCCTTCTGCTAGATTTTGAATGTGTTTGCTCTTGCTTTTCTAGTTCTTTTAATTGTGATGTTAGGGTGTCAATTTTGGATCTTTCCTGCTTTCTCTTGTGGGCATTTAGTGCTATAAATTTCCCTCTACACAGTGCTTTGAATGTGTCCCAGAGATTCTGGTATGTTGTGTCTTTGTTCTCATTGGTTTCAAAGAACATCTTTATTTCTGCCTTCATTTCGTTATGTACCCAGTAGTCATTCAGGAGCAGATTGTTCAGTTTCCATGTAGTTGAGCGGTTTTGAGTGAGTTTCTTAATCCTGTGTTCTAGTTTGATTGCACTGTGGTCTGAGAGACAGATTGTTATAATTTCTGTTCTTTTACATTTGCTGAGGAGAGCTTTACTTCCAACTATGTGGTCAATTTTGGAATAGGTGTGGTGTGGTGCTGAAGAAAATGTATATTCTGTTGATTTGGGGTGGAGAGTTCTGTAGATGTCTATTAGGTCTGCTTGGTGCAGAGCTGAGTTCAATTCCTGGGTATCCTTGTTAAGTTTCCATCTCATTGATCTGTCTGTCAACCCCAATGTTGACAGTGGGGTGTTAAAATCTCCCATTATTATTGTGTGGGAGTTTAAGTCCCTTTGTAGGTCACTCAGGACTTGCTTTATGAATCTGGGTGCTCCTGTTTTGGGTGCATATATATTTAGGATAGTTAGCTCTTCTTGTTGAATTGATCCCTTTACCATTATGTAATGGCCTTCTTTGTCTCTTTTGATCTTTGTTGGTTTAAAGTCTATTTTATCAGAGACTGCGATTGCAATCCCTGTCTTTTTTGTTTTCCATTTGCTTGGTAGATCTTCCTCCATCCCTTTATTTTGAGTTCTATGTGTGTCTCTGCATGTGAAGTGAATACAGCACACTGATGGGTCTTGACTCCTTATCCAATTTGCCAGTCTGTGTCTTTTAATTGGAGCATTTAGCCCATTTACATTTAAATTTAATATTGTTATGTGTGAATTTGATCCTGTCATTATGATGTTAGTTGGTTATTTTGCTCATTAGTTAATGCAGTTTCTTCCTAGCCTTGATGGTCTTTACAATTTGGCATGTTTTTGCAGTGGCTGGTACCGGTTGTTCCTTTCCATGTTTAGTGCTTCCTTCAGGAGCTCTTTTAGGGCAGGCCTGGTGGTGACAAAATCACTCAGCATTTGCTTGTCTGTAAAGGATTTTATTTCTTCTTCACTTATGAAGCTTAGTTTGGCTGGATATGAGATCCTGGGTTGAAAATTCTTTTCTTTAATAATGTTGAATATTGGCCCCCACTCTCTTCTGGCTTGTTGAGTTTCTGCTGAGAGACCAGCTGTTAGTCTGATGGGCTTCCCTTTGTGGGTAACCTGACCTTTCTCTCTGGCCATCCTTAACATTTTTTCCTTCATTTCAACTTTGGTGAATCTGACAATTATGTGACTTGGAGTTGCTCTTCTCGAGGAGTATCTTTGTGGCGTTCTCTGTATTTCCTGAATCTGAATGTTGGCCTGCCTTGCCAGATTGGGGAAATTCTCCTGGATAGTATCCTGCAGATTGTTTTCCAACTTGGTTCCATTCTCCCCGTCACTTTCAGGTACACCAATCAGACGTAGGTTTGGTCTTTTCACGTAGTCCCATATTACTTGGAGGCTTTGTTCATTTCTTTTTATTCTTTTTTCTCTAAACTTCCTTTCTCACTTCATTTCATTCATTTCATCTTCCATCACTGATACCCTTTCTTCCAGTTGATCGCATCGGCTACCAAAGCTTCTGCAATCTTCACATAGTTCTTGAAACTTGGCTTTCAGCTCCATCAGCTCTTTTAAGCCCTTCTCTGCATTAGTTATCTTAGTTAAACATTTATCTATTTTTTTTCAAAGTTTTTAACTTCTTTGCCATTGATTTGAATTTCCTCCCGTAGCTCGGAGTAGTTTGATTTTCTGAAGCCTTCTTCTCTCAACTCGTCAAAGTCATTCTCCATCCAGCTTTGTTCTGTTGCTGGTGAGGAACTGCGTTCCTTTGGAGGAGGAGTGGTGCTCTGCTTTTTAGAGTTTCCACTTTTTCTGCTCTGTTTTCTCCCCATCTCTGTAGGTTTTTCTACTTTTGGTCTTTGATGATGGTGATGTACAGATTGGTTTTTGGTGTGGGTGTCCTTTCTGTTTGTTAGTTTTCCTTCTAACAGACAGGACCCTCAGCTGCAGGTCCGTTGGAGTTTGCTAGAGGTCCACTTCAGACCCTGTTTGCCTGGGTGTCAACAGCGGTGGCGGCTGCAGAACAGTGGATTTTCGTGAGACCGCAAATTCAGCTGTCTGATCCTTCCTCTGGAAGTTTTGTCTCAGAGGAGTACCTGGCCGAGTGAGGTGTCAGTCTGTCCCTACTGGGGGGTGCCTCCCAGTTAGGCTGCTCTGGGATCAGGGACCCACTTTAGGAGGCAGTCTACCCGTTCTCAGATCTCCAGCTGCGTGCTGGGGGAACCACTACTCTCTTCAAAGCTGTCAGACAGGGACATTTAAGTCTGCAGAGGTTCCTGCTGTCTTTTTGTTTGTCTGTGCCCTGCACCCAGATATGGAGCCTACAGAGGCAGGCAGGCCTCCTTGAGCTGTGGTGGGCTCCACCAGTTCGAGCTTCCTGGCTGCTTTGTTTATCTAAGCAAGCCTGGGCAATGTCGGGTGCCCCTCCCCCAGCCTCGCTGCTGCCTTGCAGTTTGATTTCAGCTTGCTGTGCTAGCAATCAGCGAGACTCCATGGGCATAGCACCCTCCGAGTCAGGTGCGGGACACAATCTCCTGGTGTGCTGTTTTCCAAGCCCATTGGAAAAGCGCAATATTATGGTGGGAGTGACCTGATTTTCCAGGTGCCGTCTGTTACCCTTTTCTTTGACTAGGAAAGGGAACTCCCTGACCCCTTGCTCTTCCCGAGTGAGGCAATGCCTCACCCTGCTTCAGCTCGTGCATGGTGCTGCGCTGCACCAACTGTCCTGCACCCACTGTTTGGCACTCCCTAGTGAGATGCACCCCGTACCTCAGATGGAAATGCAGAAATCACCCATCTTCTGCATTGCTCATGCTGGGAGCTGTAGATCAGAGCTGTTCCTATTCCGCCATATTGGCTATACCCCCAGATATTTAAAATTTCTTAAAAATTAAAGACATTGGTGTTTCAAAGGATGACCAAGCAAGTCAAAAGACAGCTCAAAAATTGTGAGAAGATATTTGAATAACACGTATCTATATGTCTGTATATATCTGTATCTTGAATACAGAAAAATTGTTTTAACTCAGTAACAAATATCCCAACTCAAAACTGATAAATGATAGGAATAGATATGTTTCCCAAGAAGATACATAAACCGTCAATAATACCGTAAAAAGATACCGAATAGCATTACTCATCAGACATCTAAAAATCAAAACCACAGTTAGATACTCAATGGCTAGAACTGGCCACTTTGGAAAATAGTTTGATATCTTCTAAATATATTAAACGTAGAATTGTCATATGACCTAGAAATTTATTCCTAGGTATACACCCAGATTTTTGGAAAGAGCTGTTCAAACACAAATTGTACACAAGTATTTTTAGCAGCAGTATTTAAAATAGCCAAAGGATGAACACAACTCAAATGTCAATAAAAATATTATTGGATAAACAAAATGTTATATCCATGAAATTGAATGTTATACAGGTATAAAAAGAAATAAAGTAGCAATACATATATGAACCTTGATAATATTATGCCAACTGAAAGAAGCCAGGCACAAAAGGCCACCTATTATAGGATTGTATTTACATGAAAATAGAACAGGAAAATCTATAGAGACAGAAAACAGATTTGTGTTGCTTAGGATTGAGTAGGGGATGGGTGCATAGGAGGTTAACAGCTAAAGAAGGTGAGGTTTCTTTTTGAAGTGATGAAAATGCTGTAAAATTCATTGTGATGATGGCTCCACTTATCTGTGCATATACTAAAAGCCATTGATTTGTATACATTAATGTGTGCACTCTACGCTATGTAAATTTTAACCCAATAAATCCTTTCAAAAATACACAGAAGAGTAAGGGGTTTTGGAGTGTTGCAGCTGGGAGGCAGTTTGAAATACTGAATAGGTCTCATTGAGAATGTGAGGTTTGAGTAAAGAATTGAGGAAGTTGAATGAGCTGATCAATGGATATATGGAGGGCTATCTTTCCAAGCCAAGAAATTATCTAGAGTCTTGGTCATAAGGCAGCAGCATATTGGCATGTCCAGAAGACAATGAGGTGGCCAGAACCACTGGTAAGATCAAAGGTGAAGATATGAAAGAATTTTGGCAGTTAACATGGGGCAGATCATGATGGGCTTGCAGACCATTGTAAGAATTGCGGCTTTTAGTGTAAATGAAATTGGGAGACAAATCGTTATCCCATTATCAATATTTTAATAAATTGGATCCATGAACCAAATCCAATGAGATTAAATTAATTAGTAATAATATACAAATTTGTATTAAAATTACAAGAATTACTTGCACATTTCAGAACAGGAGAGTCATGATTGTTCATCAGCAATAATAAGCATTATTAATTTTAATTGTGATCAGCTAATTGAGATTAATTGCAATACATCATGCTTTATAATGTGACTGTGAAAAGGAAAATATGAATGTAATCTTATACTACATCTATCAATGTTTTTGATTCATAAGACTATAGAGTAAGCCCCTAGTTTTCAAAGCCAACTTATGAGGCAGTGACATCTTATGCAAGTTTGCTGCTTTCTGCCACAGTGGTCCTTGGTCAGCTGGCACAAATTGTTTTACAAACACCACTAGGTCTACAAAAAGTCTGGATCGCAATGAACAGACACATCTTCATCCCTTCAGAAATACCTATCAATTACTTCCAATACAGAATGAAAAATTGACAAAGGAAATATGTTGATTGTAAAAATGCCAGTTAGCTTGCATCTACGTGAAAGAAAAATGCCATTTTTATTACATTAGATCATTGTTTTACATGAGTTTTTGTATAGCACAATGTTGAACCAAGGGCAAAGAGAGATGAATTAATTAAGTCTTAAGATATTAAGAATTTAAAAGAAAAGGAAGGTCATCTTTGAAGGTTAGTGACATAGCATTCATCTTCTGTTGTTACTTTTTCCGTCATTCCCTGTATGCCTGATGGACAGCTTTCAGTCAAGTTCAGAGAACAGCATGCACAGATTAGCTACCAATTAATCTTTATGAAGTGAGCTTAAGTTCTAGCCAGACTGAGCTACCAATTAGCTACCAATTAATCTTTATGAAGTGAGCTTAATTTCTAGCCAGACTGAGCTTACGTTTTAGCAGGAAGCATTTTTGGGAAATATTTATGTTAGAGTTTGCCCTTCTTGAAAAGGTGAGACACAAATGTCTACTTTATAGGCATGAATTAAGATGGGAAGATATTTGGGGGAAACATTTACTCGAATGCTAAATAGTAAAGGTACACAAAGGGCAAATTATACTAGATTTCTTTCCCACTTGTTTTCTGTGTCTCATGCAATTCACCTTGATTCCCTTCAGTTTCTGTTTAATGTAGAAAGTGGCATTTTCATTATTTTAAGCTTCTAGCACAATGAAAGAATTTCTCTTTTTCATGAGCCGGATCATAAATGAAAGGTAGGAAGAGTGTCCTCTATCATATTTATTGTTCAACAAAACACTGCTCCAGGGCTTAAATTCAGTTTAAAACAGAGAATTTATTGAACATCTAACACATACATAAAAGGCAGTAAAGACAAATGAGAAGAGGGCAGGATATTGAAGTATACAGACTTTAATGCAGAGTTTTGTATCTTAGTAAGTTACTCCACCTTACAGAGGCTCAATTTTCCCTGATTTAGGAAGGCGATGCTAATGGGTATTGCATAGGTGTAAGTCTAACAATTTTATATTTAAGATAACCCCACAAGCCTGGTATAAGGTAGAAAATAAATAGATGTAACATTGATAAGTAGTTTATTACATTTGTATGCTACCTGCAAACTAGAGGAAGCAAGAAACACAGCCACTATGCTTGATTAGCATTATATTCTAATTTGGAATATAAATAGAAAAGAGAAAAATAGAAAGCTATGCATAAACACATGCATTAAAATGAATTTTATGTTGACTCTTCCATGAAAATATTCCTAAGGTGTTTTATTTTTTTATTGTGGTAAAATACACGTAACATAAAATTTACTCTGTTAACCATTTTAAGTGTACAGTTCAGCGGTACTAAATATAGTCATAGCATTGTGCACCATCCCTACCATCCATCTCCATAACTCGTTTCATCTTGTAAAACTGAAACTCTATACCCATTAAACAATACTTCCCCATTTCTTCTTCCCCCCAGCTTCTGGCAACCATCATTGTACTATCTCTATGATTCTGTCCACTTGAAATCCCTTATACAAATGGAATTATACTGTATTTGTCCTTCACTGACTAACTTATTTCACTTGGCATAATATCCTCAAGTTTCATCCAAGTTGCAACATATGTCAGAATATTTCCCTCCTGTTTAAGGCTGAATAATATTCCCTTGTATGTATATATCGTATTTTGCTTATCCATTCATCTGTTGTTGGACACTGCAATTGCTTCTATGTTTTAGCTATTGCCAATAATGCTGCTGCAAACGTGGATGTGCAAATATTTTTTCAAGACTCTGCTTTCAATTCTTTTGCTATCCTGAGATGTGGTACTGCTGGATCACACGGCAATACCATTTAGATTTTTTGAGGAACTACCATACTCTTTTCCACAGCAAACAGCGTTTGGCATTCCCTCCAATACTGCAAAAGGAATCGCCACATCCTTGCCTGTGGATTTTATTCACAAGTCCCGTGGCTCTCTCTACATCCCAGCCACCATGTGTTATTTCCTGTTTATATATATGACATCAAAGGTGCAGGAAGTAATGAACTAAATTGGAAGGATAAACATGTAGAAAAATAGAGGTAAATACTGACAACATAAAACCATAAGAATAATAATTTTGGATGACCTATCTATTATATACCTATTTATCTAACATCTATCTTTTCCTCCATCTGTAATTAAAATATATTACAGTTAGAGAACAAAGTAGGAATACATGAATTTAAAGTTTTAATTATTCTTAGATTGTCTCACAGCATCATTATATGAAAGAAAATTTATAGGTCAATATCTGTTAACTATAAATGTAACATTCTTAAAGCATTCAAATACATTAATTACAGCATGAATAATATATTACAATCCATTCAAGTTTATTTTATTCCAGGAACACAAAAATACAAATTTCATTTGCAATTAAAAAAACAGAAATCGATACATATGATTGATGTATATACACATTTGATGTATTTTTAAATATACATTTTTTAAAAATAGAAATTTTTCTAGGACAAATACTTATCATAAAATATCACTGAAAATAGTGTTATTAGCTAATACCTTCCTAATAACTGTGGTATTACATAAGAAACCAAAATTAAAATTTCAGATAAACTTTAGAAACTAAAAATTTTAAAAATATTATTCTGTTCTCCATATGTTCATATTTAGTCATATTATTTCTTGTTTTCATTCTTCTTCAGTGTTGCTCTACCTAATTATACAATTCTAATTTTTGATTTCTGTTCTTGTTACTCAAAATTGTATACATTTTCTCATGCTCTTAATTTAGTTATGCTACTTTTGTGTATTCTTGGAATTTTCACATTTGGGTTCACTCTCTTTTGAGTTCCCATATTATCAAATAAGCTTTTTTCCCTCTTTCTGATTTGAAGTTTCATCTTCTCATAATTATTTTGTCCACTCAGTTTCTTTCCTTCTCAGTTAAGTGCCTCTCGTCTGGCTTCTTTTCATTTCTAAGGTTTCCTTTCATCTTAAGCCAGTCTTTTATTTATATTTTGATTCTGTTTTGTGGAGGACATGCTTCCCTGAATTTTATGGAAGAGGCCAAAAGGTTTGTTCAAGTTTTTACGTGATACATTGGATTAAATTATCTAATGTACACACTCGTAATTTAAGTCTAGGGGTGACTGTCTACTCTTGATTTTGTATAGTATTATTTTCCTTAACATCCAAGTCCATCTTCATCTATTTGTATATGATCAATAAAAATATATTTGTCCAGAACCTTGCTTTGGTGGAGTTACTTCTTTCTAAGTAGTAGAGGTAGCAGTTGAGACAGGAGCTGGGTTCTGGGTCAGTTTATATGGCTGGGCGACATTCCTCCTTTTGGTCTGTGTGAGTGAATGAATGCAGTTCTTGCTGTCTCGCTCCTCTCCTTAACACACTGAGTCATTGCAGCAGATAAGAAGGAATAATCTTGATCTGCCATTCAGGTGGAACGCATGTTCTCTCCAACCACACCCATAGGTTGTACTCACACCCGGCCAGAAGGTATCCTGTCAATGATATGCAGATGTATCTATCTATCTCTATATCTACTTTGGTTTATGCTCTCTGGTTTCCCGTAAATTCTCTCCTTAAAGTGAATATCAAAAGAGAGCTTGGTGATGGCAGTGTTATAAAATCCTCAAAATGCAGCACCCACACCCAGAGGAATTTGTAGATTCTGGGATCCTAAGTCAGATACCAAACTATATAAAAGGGGAATTGGTCGTTGAGGATTGCTAGGCTCTTTGTTGAGCATATTTGCTCTTTTCATGACTTTGAAATTATTTTAAATATCTAACCTTTTTCTCAGTGTGCTGCAAGATGATTTGATTTTAATGCATAAGCACTAATTCTCCCCTAAGATTTGTATGACATATTTGCTCTGACAAGCCATAGCCAGCAACTCACTTCACAGCAATTTATAGCATTTCCACGATAAGTTGAATTATTTTTAACTAGACTCTCTTTGCCTTAATAAAAATATGAAGAAGCAACATACTTGTTCTAATTAGGTTCAAAAGTTGGCATTCTCTCTTCTGGAAAGAATAATAAAACTTTTCAGCGGCCTAATATGCATCTATAGACACACACACACACGCACACACGCACACACACACAAGCACTATTCATAATATTTAAAGCACATTCTCTTCTATGAATTCATTTGTCTAGCACAAAATAAAACGATCTCAGTATATGTCAAGTACCAATTTTTTTGTATTGCCAACTATAGATATTTTGTTTTTTAAAGATTAGAGTGTTCCTGAAGCCGTTTATATTTCTTTGTCAATGAACTAAACATTGGCAAATATGTAGGGTTTTCCACATAAGACCATTATTAACATCAAAATAGAAAGCTAGTGGTAGAAATAATGATTGGGAACACAGAATCTCTACTCAACATTCTAGTTCTGCCATACCGTAACTTTTTGATCTCAGGAAATATCTCTCCATGCTGTCATCTCTATGTATAGTTCTGTCATTTTTCAATAAGAGCTTGTTGCTTGATTCTGAAGTACTAGTTACTATAACCATTGTTTTGAGCTTCATGTAAATCAAGAACACATGGACTCCACTTGCAAAACACTGAAAATGTAGATAGGGATTGGGGGCATAAAGCAACATTTTAAAATGTGTAAAGACAATGAGTAAGCAACAAAGTGTCCAATTTTTTAGGGGAAAGATGCATACATTAGGAAAAGGCAGGATTAGTTAACAGAGAATTTGAATGATAACTGGCCAATTGATGTCTTTTACAATTGCAAGTAATACAAATGAAGTTTCCTTTTTTTAAGAGAACAGGAGTTATTTAGAATGGGTCAACCCATTGGGGAAGCAGTGTAGTTAGAGACAATGCCCAAAACCATGTGAGCAAATGCTCTATAGAGCGCAACCCTGCAATGCTGCCATTGTGAGGCCAAGTCTCTCCTTGTCTTGGTACTGAGCCCTCCATTCTGCCTCCATCATTGCCACTGCAGCTGCCACAAAATGATCCCTCAACCACCACTGCCCAGGAACAAAGAATTCTGTCCTTCCATGTTCTCAGATCAATTTCCAACATCAGGTGAGCCTTTGATGGGCACTATCCAGTTCCCATATCCATGAAATAGATGCAGTAAAAACATAGAAATTGCCTATTTGTTTCCCAATAAGACACATATGGAAGACTGTTTTCCCACCACAGGAAGGGGTTTGCACGACGGGTGTTCAAAGGAACAATATTCCCTGTAAACCATACTTTGCCCATATGAGGAAAAGAAATAAGAATTATATAGTAAATAGACATGGAAACTCATCCAGGGTTGGCTGATGAGAAGCTGGTTAGCAAGTGGGTCTGCCTTCAGTTGGGACAAGGTCTGGGCTTCCCACGGGTTCTCTCCACAGCAGGAGGGATGCAAACTTCCCTTTCCTCCCCTGCACCTACCCTCAAATGGCCCAGAGGTCTTCAGGTGCTAGAATTTCTCAATTAATGCTGCACAAAATAACAGACAGCCCTGACTGTCACAGTCTATTCTCATGAAGCTAGTCTCTGCTCACTACATAAAACAGGAGAGTAAGAACAAGGGTGTTTAACGCTACACTAGCTCAAACATGTTTCTGTCTGTAGGATGCCAAGAACCTGGGAACCTGTGCAACTGCTGCTTTCCCTTCTCGGATTCTAGCCCAGACAAAAGATGCAAGGGGCATTTCTTCAGAGGCCTTGAGCTTCACTACACAATGACCCAGGCTCTACATGCACCCTCTTTATGTATTTCTACCTTGAAAAAAATTTTTATATGATATTAATAATATATATTTTTATATAATAAACACATATGTTTATTTTATATATAGATATACATATACATAGATAAAGATCTCTGGTCAGCCTTTTTTAAGGCTGGGCTGATTGCGGTGCCTCAAAAGTATAATCCCAGCGCTTTGGGAGGCCAAGGTGGCCAGATCTCTTGAGTCCAGGAGTTGGAGATCAGCCAGGGCAACATGGTGAAACCCCATCTTTACAAAAATTAGCTAGTATGGTGTCATGCACCTGCAGTCCCTGCTACCCAGGAGGCTGAGGTGGGAGAATCGCTTGAGCACAGTATGTGAAGGCTTCAGTGAGCTCTGATCACATGACTGTCTCCATCTTGGGTGACAAAGTGAGACCCTCTCTCTCAAAAAATAAAAATAAAAAGGCTGCCACCATACTCACAGATATGTGTGTCAGGTATATTTGCAGCTATCTTTCTTATATTCTATTTGGTAAAAAAAAAAATTGCAAAGAACTCTTCTCATTCTAGATTTTTGTATTAATTAGACATTTGAAGTTTATACAGAAGAGCTATAATCATGTTTGGTATGTGTACTCTATAGACCAGATAGTGCAAACAGATATCAATGCTTTTTAAAAGTATATAAGGTTATTGGAAATATTTTAAACTACCTATAGGTATATATGTATGTAATTGAACTATCAAATGCAAGTAAGATTATTTCCTTAGTGTGTGAAATCCACTCAATTTATTAAAATAGTTTCTAATAACTATTACAATAATATTTCTTAATTAGCTAACATAAGAGGAGTTTTAAGACATTTATTTATATGTAGTTACTAGATTCAAACTCGGTTCCACTATTTTCAGAAATCATACTCTGAGACAAGTCCTTTTTTGATCTATGTTTCTGCCTATATTAAAAGACAGATATGTCAATTTTGCTAATCATGCTGTTCCAAACCTCTACATCCTGATTATTTTTCTGTTTGTTCTACCAGTCATTCAGAGACTTACTTATATTCAAATTCTCTCTAGGTTTACAATTTGTGTATGTCTTCTTGTGGTTTTGTCTATTTTTGCTGTATATAATTTAAGACATTTTATTGACATATATCATACATGGAGAAAAGTACAATGATTAAATATGGACCGCTTGATTAATGAAACACATTTATTTGCTTATAACCATATATGAAAATAGAACATTACTAAAAATAGTGATACTTCTCCTGCCCTTTTCCAAACACTAACCCTCATCCTCAATAGTAACAGATTTTTTTATCATAGAGTAATTTGGTCTATTTTCAATTTTTTATTAAATAAATCAGAGTATATACTCTAAGTCTGTGTTTATTTCATTGTTGTTATTTTGCTTATAGTATTTATCTGCTAATGGACATGGTAGATTAAAGACGGCTACATACACATTTTTTAATTAATAGATTTTTTGAGCACTTTGTGGCTCGTGCCTCTAATCCCATCACCTTGGGAGGCTGAGGTGCATGAATCATGAGGTCAGGAGATCAAGACCATCCTGGCCAACGTGGTAAAACCCCTTCTCTACTAAAATATAAAAAATTAGCTGGTCATGGTGGCATGCTCCTGTAATCCCAATTACGGGGAGGCTGAGGCAGGGGAATTGCTTGAACGTGGGGGGTAGTGGTTGCAGTGAGTAGAGATCACGCCACTGCACTCCAGCTTGGGTGACAGAGCAAGACTCTGTCTCAAAAAAAAAAAAAAATGAGGAAATACTACACGAAAAAGCAGAATTAAAGCAAGTGAGTATATATTTAAAAATGCAAAAGCTCACTTTTTCAGAAGAATATTAAAATATTAAATCTAACAAATATCTAGGTAGACTGATGGAGAAAAATACAGAAAATGCACAAAAAACCAATTACCTGGAATGCAAAGGATAGAAAACTTCAGCAGTTGTAGATTTTAAATAAGCAATGACTTTGAGTTCAACCATGATGGGGTGTATTGAAAAGAATCTCTCAGAAAAAAAGAAAAAGAAAACTGTTATAAAGCTATGTACAAAATGTTAAGCACTATTGAAGTCTTCCAATTCTACCAGTTATGGAGTTATTGGTCTTGGACTAACTCTCCTGAAAATAAACAAAACAAAACAAAAAAACCCCCTAAAAACCTGGATAAAATAGCCTACCGTGGGCACTGGCAATGCAACCAAGCAGGTAGGACGTGGGTGCTACATTCTCTTTGTCAGAACACGAAGCATTCATACGCTCTTCTCACCCTCACTCTCACCTTTTAATCTTAGATCTACTATTAAATGTGTTCAACATTACTATCAATCCTTTTGTTCAAATTTCTTCACTCACATTTTGCTTGATGCACTTGGATAGACTGTTCAAGAAAGTGTGAGTAGTGAATTCCTCAAACTCTTGCATATTTAAAATTACATTTTTGAACCTTGATGCTTGAAGTGTAGCTTGGGTAACAGGTGGGCTTTAAGCCAATTTTGGCATGCAAGGGGTTGAGTTTATTAGGCATCAGCACCTCTGAAAATTGTGGGGATGCAGGCTTAATTTCAACACTATTCTAAATACTTGAAAGATATTATATAATTCTTTAATAAACTCCTGTGTCTACAAATGGTTCAGATTAACTCAATATCCATGATTAAACATCTATAAAATCAAGGCACTGTTATTTACTGGAGACTTGCTGGCTATTCTATGAGAGGAGGTATTGTTATTGTAATCTCATCCTCTCATAAAAGTGTATCATATTACTCATAACCAGCCCTTCATAATCTATTCCTATTTTGGTATTTTAAAATACGGTATCTTTGAAACCTTTGAATTCAAAGAGGGAATCTGAATAGTTTTAAAAATGTCAGTGAAATGCCATTTCTTCATGCTTTGACAACTAAAAATTGACTAAAGTGCTTCTCTTCAAACTTTCTGGAACATTTTTTATCCAAATTCTAAGAACAATCACAACAGGTTTTAACCACAAATGTGAGAATATTCTAAATGTTAGGGTGGAAAATTATTTTAAATAATTTTATAGTAATTTTGTTCATCATAGTGACAGTGTGCTAAATGTTTTTAAGTCAAATATTACTGTAGACATTTAAGTCAAGATTCTAAGAAGCTGTTCTAAAGTCCAAAAATTAGGTTCATATACAATAATATTATATATATATTCGCATATAAAATTAATGTATGTGAGCCATGTTTCAAATAGTTGAGAAATTATTATATCAAAGATTCTTGATTATATAAAATGCCAATTACTTATAGGCACACATGCTTTAAATAATTACAAAGGCAGTTGTTGTTGATTCTACTCTTGCTACTGGCATTTATATGGACATAATATTATGGTCTGAAGAATATTTAGGAAAATTTATCCCTCATATGATCAGAAGAACAATGCAAGATAGTTTATATCTGAAAGGAAAAACATCTTTATACAGTTCTGAAAGCCTAAATCATTAACAACTTGGATAATAATTAGCATAAAAATACACAAACATGCCCTCTTCCTAGCAGTAAGTACACAGTGACAACAGAATCAAAGCATGTGGCTATGTGCATGTTTCTATTTCAAGACGCAGAGCACTCTATTCGTCTTCTCTGCCCTTTCTAGATGGCACAATTCCTCATGAATCTAAGTGCAGTCATAGGGTGGATTAGGGTGACCTGCCATTTGTATACAACTGATCTCTATTTTGGAAGTAATTAAAGTAAAAATATATTTGTAAAAGATAATTTCAAATTTCAGTGCAAACTAGCATGGTTTCACCCTTTTTCTTTGTAACATTTTTTTCTAAGGTTGGAAAAGTAAGGTAGGCTTTAGTACGATTTTTAATCATAAATTTTCAAAGTGAGATGCAAAATGGTGGCGCCAACACATTTCAAGTCTGCTACATTTTGAATATAGTTATTGGAGAAAAGATCTTCTCATCATTTTTCTCTTACAGGAAAGGAAATAACATGTACAGCTGACCCTTAAGCAACACGCAGGCTGGGGTGCTGGGACCCTTGCACAATAGAAAATGCACTATAACTTTGATTCCCCCAAAACTTAACTACTAATAGCCTACTGTAAGCCTTACAAATAACACAAGCAGTCGATTAACACATACTTAATATGTTACATGTCTTACATACTGCATTCTTAACAAGCATGCCAGAGAAAATAAAAAGAAAATCATAAGGAAAATATATTTACTAGTCATTAAATGGAAGTAGATGATCAAACAGGTCTTCATCCTAATCCTTTTCATGGGCAGGGTGTGGAGAAGGATGTAGAATTGTTGGTTTTGCTAAGTGGACCTGCAAAGTTCAAAACCCTGTGGTGCAAAGGCCAACTGCATACCCATTGAATAGCAATTTATTTTTAGAAATTAACCTCACTAAAATACTCTTAGAAGGATGCCAAGAAAAAAATGAATAAATATTTTTGGTTCATCTATTTCATCATTTCATTTGATTTCCTCATTTCATTTCATTTCATTTCATTTCATCCTTTCAGTTCATCCTTTCATTTCATCATTTCATTTCATCATTTCATCTCATCATTTCATTTCATCATTTCATTTCATTCTTTAATTTCATTTCATCATTTCATCTCAACATTTCATTTTATTTCATCATTTCACTTCATCTCATCATTTCATCATTTCATCTCATGATTTCATTTCATCTCATGATTTCTTTTCATTTCATTTCATTTCATCTCATCATTTCATTTCATCTTTTCATCTCGTCATTTCATTTCATCATTTCATTTCATCTTTTCATCTGATTTCATTTCATCATTTCATTAATTCATCATTTCATTTCATTTACTTCATCATTTTATCATTTCATTTCATCATTTCCTTTCATCATTTCATCATTCACTTCATTTCATCATTTCGTTTCATCATTTCATATCATTTCATCATTTCCTCATTTCATTTTATTTCCATTTCAACATTTCATTTCCTTTCATCCTTTCATCATTTACCATTTCATCTCATTTAATCCTTTCATCTCATTATTTCATTTCATCATTTCATCTCATGATTTCATTTCATCTCATCTCATTCATTTTCATTTCATCTCTTCATTTCATCATTTCATTTCATCTTTTCATCTCATCATTTCATTTCATTTCATCATTTCATTTCATCCTTTCAATTCTTCATTTCATCATTTCATCTCATCATTGCATTTCATCATTTCATTTCATTATTTCATCATTTCATTTCATCATTTCATCTCATCATTGCATTTCATCATTTCATTTCATTATTTCATCATTTCATTTCATCATTTCATCTCAACATTTCATTTCATTTCATCATTTCACTTCAACTCATCATTGCATCATTTTCTCTCATGATTTCATTTCATCTCATGATTTCATTTCATCTCATCTTTTCATCTTTTCATCTCGTTATTTCATTTCATCATTTCATTTCATTTCATCTTTTCATCTCATTTCATTTCATCATTTCACTTAATCAATTCATCATTTCATTTGATTTATTTCATCATTTCATCATTTCTCTTCATTTCACCATTTCATTTCATCATTTCATATCATTTCATCTTTTCATTTCATCATTTCATCATTTCACTTCATCATTTCATTTCGTCCTTTCATCATTTCATCATTTCATCTCATTTCATCCTTTCATTTCATTATTTCATTTCATTATTTCATCTCATAATTTCATTTCATCATTTCATAACTTCATTTCATTTCATCATTTCACTTCATCTCATCATTTTGTCATTTCATCTCATAATTTCATCTCATCATTTCATTTCATCTTTTCATCTCGTCATTTCATTTCATCATTTCATCTCGTCATTTCATTTCATCATTTCACCTTTTCATCTCGCCATTTCTTTTCATCTTTTCATTTAATCAATTCATCATTTTGTCATTTCATTTCATTATTCCATCATTTCATCATTTGACTTCATTTTATTTCATTTCATTTTATCATTTCATATCATTTCTTCATTTCATTTTTTCAATTCATTTCATTTTATTTCATTTTATCATTTCATATCATTTCTTCATTTCATCATTTCATTTTTTCATTTCATTTCATTTCATTATTTCACTTCATCATTTCATTTCCTCATTTCATTTCACCATTTCATTTCATCATTCCATTTCATCATTTCATCATCATTTCGTTTAATCTCATCATTTCATGCTTTCATTTCATTATTTCATCATTTCATCTCATGATTTCATCTCATCATTTCTTTTCATCATTTCACTTCTCATCATTTCATCATTTCATCTCATGATTTCATTTCATCTCATCATTCCATCTCATTATTTCATTTCATGTCATCAATTCATCTTCTCATCTCGTCATTTCATTATTTCATTTCATTTCATCTTTTCATCTTGTCATTCATTTCATTTCATCATTTCATTTCATCAATTCACATTTCATTCCATTTATTTCATCATTTCATCATTTCACTTCATTTCATCATTTCATTCCAACATTTCATGTCATTTATTCATTTCATCATTTCATTTCACCATTTCATCATTCCATTTCATCATTTCATCTCATCATTTCATTTCATTTAATCATTTCACTTCATCTCATCATTTCATCATTTCATCTCATGATTTCATTTCATCACATCATTTCATTTCGTCTCATGATTTCATTTCATCTTTTCACTTCGTTATTTCATTTAATCATTTCATTTTATCTTTTCGTCTAGTCAGTTCATTTCATTTCATCAATTCATTTCATCAATTCGTCATTTCATCATTTCATTTCATTATTTCATAATATCTCTTCATTTCATCATTTCATATCATTTCTTCATCTCATCATTTCATCTTTTCATTTCATTTCATCATTTCATTTCATTTCCTCATTTCACTTCATCATTTCATTTCATTTCGTTTAATCATTTCATTTCATCATTCCATTTCATCATTTAATTTCATCATTTCATTTCATCTCACCATTTCATTTCATCATTCCATTTCATTTCATCATTTCATTTCATTTCACCATTTCATTTCATCTTATCATTTCATTTCATTTCATCATTTTATCATTTCATTTCATCATTTCATTTCTTCATTTCATCAATTCATTTCATCATTTAATTTCATTTCGTCATTTCATTTAATTTCATCATTTAATTTCATTTCAGTGACACATGTATTTAAGCGCTAATGTGATGCCCTGGAGACACCCTATTTCCCTTTGTAAAACACCTCCTTCAACAAAAGGCAACCTCTCATGGCTGGCTCAGTCTACAGGGATACCAGCCTCTCTTCAACCACCCAATTTGATTTAGAACCTCAAACAGCACCTCAGTTTCTTAAAAACCTAAAACATAAACACAACACTTGGTTGTAATTGAGCCAACAGTTTCTGGTCTCTTTCTCTAATCAAGGCTTAAGGCTGTGTCTCCCCAACTACGTTCAGTGGAAGAAAAGATTCCCTGGACAAAAAAGTTTGAGAACTGTTGTTGCAGGACTTTTCAGAACCTTAAAACACAAATCCTTATCCGCAGGGATCTTCAGGAGGGAGATGGCTGATGCAGCACAGCTTTCTTTCACAGGAGCATCTTGCAGAATACAGTATGAGATACAGAAAGGCTGCACTGAGTCTTTTTAAGGGCCGGGGCCTTGGTGGTGGTAGGGTAGGAGCTCTCCAGATAGCATCTAATGAGTAGGAACATTCGGGTTGCTTTTTTTTTTCCTTATTGGCAAAACTGTGTGTGCACCATGAATGAAGCTGGTCTCCCTTATCCATATCAAAACTAAATCCAAATTAATTGGCTAAATTGGGACTCAACACCTCCAGGAGCCACACGGAAGAAAGCCCCACCACACTTTAAAGTAGCTTCCTTCATCATATTTCAGGAAAGCAAAACGCTTATGACCAGTATGCTGCTAATACAAGTCTATAGATAATGCTGTATGAAAAATTATTTTTCCCAATCATAGCTGGCACAGTCCACATTTTTACATTACACTTCCCCCCCTTTTTTAAATTTTAAACACAGGTCTCTTCTTTGTTTAAATTTTAATTTAAGTATACAAGACGGATTCTCAGTATGTTGCCCAGCCTGGTCTTGAACTCCTGAGCTCAAGCGATACATCCGTCTCCGCCTCCCAAATTGCTGGGATTACAGGCCTGAGACACTGTGCCTGGCCTTAAACACAAACCTTAATTCATTCTTACAATTATCCTGAGGTTAGAAAAACGGAAGGGGAAGAAAAATGGCAAGCAGGTAGGCTGACTTCAGCTTCATTATTTGGAAGGACAGTTTGCTTGGTTAAAACACACTACTGCCCACAAAGGCCAAGACAACAGAAAAATACAGACTTATATAAATAGATTTTATATGTGACAGCAGTTTGAATGGAGACTTTTTCAATGCAAATGACAAACAGCGTTGTTGAGAATAAATTACAATGAATTTTTTTATCTCAACAACTGCCCTGAGAGTACGTCTCTACATCTCTAACTGCATTCTGGAATCAGGGAGAAAGCCAAAACGGACGACAAGACACTAGACCAACCGTGTCCAACCCTTTGACTACAAGGACTTTTCCGCCTATCTGTGGTGGTGAGTATCATGAAAATTATGCAGAAACCTTTTTTTTTTTAAGCTCATCAGCTATCGTTAGCATTAGTGTATTTTATGTGTGGCCCAGGAGCATTCTTCTTCCAATGTGGCCCTGAGAAGCCAAAAGACTGGACACCTGTGCACTAGGTCAAAAGGCTACTCCTTCTGGAAGCAATTGTAAAGAATTTCTGACATTGTCTTGACATGAAAACCAATGGATAGTGGGACAGAATGCAAAATCTTCAAGAATTTTTCTTGTTGGTTTTTTTTTTTTTGAGTCAAGGTCTTGCTCTGTGGCCCAGGCTGGAGTACACTGGTGAGATCACAGCTCAGTGCAGGCTCAAGTGCGCCTCCCGCCTCAGCCACAGTAGTAGCTGGGACTACAGATGCGCACAACCACCCCTGGCTAATATTTTATTTTTTGTAGAGACGGGGTCTCACTATATTGTCCAGGTTGGTCTCAAACTCCTTGACTCAAGGGATCCAGGACAGGATAACAGGTGTGAGCCATCATACCTGGCCATGTGCATGAACTTTTAAGACAAACACAAGGCCCCACGAAAGTTAAGGTTTTCCCACCTAATTTCCAGGGGATCTTTTGGTGCAAAGATGAGAAACTTTTAAAAGTACACAGACAACTCCAAAGATTCAAGACAGTTCATTCGGGCTGGGCCAGCCCACTGGGCAGACTGACCTTCAAGAAAGGCCCACCCGTGACATACACCAGATGGCTCTCCAAGAATCTCTCCAGTCCTCAGGGTCCCTAAGGTACTGGACAAAGCTAGGAAAGCAAACCCATTTGCTTCTTCCTGCAGGAAACCCCTTGAGGTCAAGACCCCACAATCAGACGAGGATGCAGTGGCTCACCCTCAGTCAACAGGCCACACTCAAGGTGGTACAATGTCTTAACCAAGGGTGTGGGCCTCCAGGTCTGACTCCCAACTCAGTGCTCCTTTAATAACCACCCTTTGTTAATTCTCCTTAACAGGGGTTCCTGGCAAGTCAGTTCTCCCTCAGGCCTTCCGTTTCCTCACCTACAAGATGAGAGGGCTGGACCAGATGGAAATTCCGGGGGTAAGGGGATGATGGCGCGCAACCCACCCCGCCCAAGGGCCCCTGGAGCCTCCATCCAAGTTCCTACCACGCACCTGCCCCACAAATCATGCCCAAGGTGCGGGCTGGTCCCGGGTCCTCCAGCTGCCTCATCAGCGAGTGCAGGAGGAGGGGGAAGCCTCCAAGGGGGCGACGCGGGCTCAAGGATGCAACTGGGCCAGGAGTGAACTGGGGCCAGGAGGGAGGTGTCCTGGCCGCTCGTGGAACCCAGCCCGGGTCCCCGACCCCCTTACCTCCATGGTCTGTATCTCCTGCTGGGTGAGGTTGTTGGACACAGCGCACTTGGTGCGCAGCCCGAGCAGGGTGCCCATGGAGATGCCGACGAGCTTCTGGAGCTGCCCGCAGTACTGCAGCGCCCGGCTGGCCAGGGCCCCTGCGCCTCCCTCCACGGATGCGGCATCACCCCCGCCACCGCCCTCCTTCTCTCCCATCGCCGTGGCGCGCAGCGCCGCTCTATGCAGGCAGCAGTGGCGGAGGCAGGGAGCCCGGGGCGCGGGCGCCTAGGGGAGGAACGGGGGAGCCGGGAGAGCTGGAGCAGGAGCGCCCCTCGGCGCTGCCCGAGCCAGGACGCCGGTAGAGTTGGCAGCGGAGTCTGCCGCTCCCGCCCTCAGAGCCGCGGCGGCGGGGGGCAAAAAGCCGGGAAAAGCGGCGGCGGCGGCGGGGGACAAAAAGCAGCGGCGGTGGGGGACAAAAAGCCGCGGCGGCGGGGGGCAAAAAGCCAGGAAAAGCCGCGGCGGCGGGGGGCAAAAAGCCGGGAAAAGCGGCGGCCGCGGGGACAAAAAGCAGCGGCGGTGGGGGACAAAAAGCCGCGGGGGCAGGGGGCAAAAAGGCGCGAAAAGCGGCGGGCGCGGGGACAAAAAACCGCCGCGGCGGGGGGCAAAAAGCCAGGAAAGGCCGCGGCGGCTGGGGGCAAAAGCCGGGAAAAGCGGCGGCGGCGGGGAGCAAAAATCCGCGGCGAGGGGGAGCAAAAAGCCACGAAAAGGGGCGGCGGCGGGGGCAAAAAGGGGCGGCGGCGGGGTGCAAAAAGCCGGGGACGCGGGGGCAAAAAGCCGTAGAGGCGGGGGAAAAAAGCTGTGGCGGCAAAAACCCGCGGCGGCGGGGGCAAAAAGCCACGGTGACGGTGATATTTGGTTTTACTTGCTTTTTGTTAGGAAAAGAATGCTTCAGCTCTTAATTTAAAATTATGTTTCTCCCTCCTAGGATGAGTAAACTTAGAATGCATTCTCTGACATATCCAAGTTTTTGTTAATATGAATTTGGGGAAAAAGCATACTTAATTAGCTAAGACTTCTTATTCTAGGCTTGACCCTGTGTTCGACATCTTTTGAATTTGTAGTTGCATAGGCTGCTCTCTGGCACTGGTTAGTGATCTGGAAGCTATATTAACGTTAGGGGAGGTGGTGTATGAGCATTAGAGGTATCCTTGCAAGGAAAGACTTGTCTTACCTCAATACGTCTTTTTTTCTTTGCACACAAGAAAGTCAATGTTTGAGGCTTCTAAAATCTTCCTATTTCCAAGTTGCAGAGTACCATTGATTCCTAAACAAAGATCTAATTTTTGATTCAGAGACGTGGCAAGGTGGAGAATCACCATTATAATTTAACAATCTTCAAGATAAAATTCTCTCTCTGATATTTAGATTTTGCCCAATTATTAAGATATTTGGGTGTTTCGTTAAGAATGGAAGACTCTAGTCTCTTGAGCAGAGACTATAAAGGCCTCAGATGATCATTTATAATTTTATGCTCTTTTCTTTAACATCTTCAACACATTTGGAAGCAGCCAATATTCCCCAGAGTTGTTGTGTTTTTTAAACCCAATGCATGGTTCAGTGGTGGAAAACTGGGCTGATCCAAACTGTATTCAGTAAACACTTCACTTCAGGTGACCTGTTTCATATTAAATAATCTCTAGATCCTGTCTTCAAAACTAACTAGATCAGATAACCTACCCTAGATTTTCACCTTTTAGGGTCTGTTAGCTGCAGTCACTTTTGAGAAAATGATTGCAATGAAAGGATAGGGTTGTAGATGGGAAAAATGTTTTGACTAATTTAAGCATAGTGGTATTTAACATGAGAATTTAAGTTAGACACATTTGAAAATTATAATGGAGTCTCTTGGCTGAGCTTTAAAAAAAAATAGCGTTTAGGCTAAAAAGGGAACTGCTACCTCTCCTAAAATCAGAAAGATGTTACAGTAATTCTCCATTCTCTAGAATTATCAGGAAGCACCTTTGTGATGATTTAATTTTGCTCTTGGGAGTGTGAGCCTGTGTAGTCGTGGAACCATCAGTTAGAATGATGGCTTTCTGATCGCAAAGTCATTCGTTCTGAAAACAATATTTTTCATAAATTTGAAAGTGAGAAGTTTTGATCTTGCCGTTCCCAAGTAACTCTCTTAATAAGAGGCATCAGCATGCTTCAGTGACAGCTGTCACCTTCCAGTGCTGAGAGTCATCTTTGAGTTCTCCATTTCACTCCCTACACTCCAATTTAGCTGCAGTTCTCTTGGCCAGTCCTATGAAATACATCCAAGGCCTAACGACTTCTCACCACTAATACCACTCATACTAACAGCATTCTCACCTAAGTCACTACCTTCTTTCTCTGGATTACAATAGTATTCCAATTTATTTGCTTACATAACCTATTTATTCTACACAGTGCACCAGATACACCCCTTTGAAATGCAAACACAATCATGTTATTCTCTTGTGAAATTATCTCATATATTCCTATCGCATTTAAAATTAATTCAAAATAATCCCATGATTATCAAAACCCTACATGCTCTTCCACAGCATGGTTTAGTTCCAAGATGTCTCTTCAACTTTTTTTTCACTGTACTGAAATGGTGACTAAGAGTCATATATTTGTTTTTGCTCAAAAAGTCTTGACTTGTAAATTTTCCAGTTTCTCCTTTATCCACAGGTAACTCTTTCCTCATAAGGCTAATTGCTTGCTTCCTTGAGCAAGCAATCTGCTCAAAGATACCCTTCATTTTCTACCTGATATTAATAATTTTAATCATTCATTATTCCTTTACTATGCTCTATAGTGTATACAATTTCTGTTCTTTGTCATGTTATTAACTAAATTATTTATTTGTTTCAGGAATGTATTCTATAAATATTGTACACATAAAAATTATGTTATTTTTATTGCTGTATGCTCAGCTGCCCAAGAACAGTTTGAAGATTAACATATTTGTTAAATGGACAAATACATTCTTTCACAAATATTAGTTTAATACTTTTATATTAAACTCCCTATATACTTATGAATATGAATTAGAAAATTCAGAATCAACATTCCATTGAAAAAACTAAACAATTTCTTATAAAACATCCTTAAAAGCATCAGAAAGTTAATACAGCAATGAAGAATTACGGGACCAAATTAAGAATGGTATGGAAGCCTGTTTGTGAGGCTTATGTTTGGGTTATCTCTTTACTTAGAGTGACTATAAATCTCCAAAGAGAACTAAAGGGAGAAATAACCATATCTACTAACATGGTAAGGGTATTTAAACATCTCTTAGTTATTGAGAAAATTGCAAGAAAAGAAAAAACAGAAAGGGAGAAAGAGAAACAGAGCGATAGGGATAATGAAGGAGAGAAAGAAGAAGAGAAAGGAAGAGGAAGAAAAGTAAAAAGAAGAAGGAGGGGGAGGGAGGAAGAAAGGTGAAAAGAAAGAATGGTAAAGTTTTTAACAACATAATTTATCCTTCTAGAATATGAATGTTGGTCTATTTGATGATATCCCATAGATTCCTTAGTCTCTGCTCATTTTTTATTTGTTATTCTTTCTGTTTCTCAGAGTCAATATTTTCCATTTTCTTATCTTCAAGCTCATTACTTCTTCTGTGTGTGCAAATATATTCTTAAATCCCTCTGGTGATTTTTTAATTGTTATCATTGTAGATTTCAACTCCAGAATTTCTGTTATCTCCTTGTTGATTTTCCTACCTTTTCATATTTTTTCTGATTCCTTTATCTCTTTGTTTATGTTTTTCTTTCGACATTTGAGTATAATTAAGAGAGTTGTTTTAAAGTCTTTGTGTAGTAAGTTTGATGTCTGGGTTTCCTTAGAGATATTTTCTGTCAATTTAGTTTGTTCCTTTGAATGAGCCATACTTTCCTATTCTTTGTATGCCTTATAACTTTTTTTTGAAAACTGGATATTATAATAATTATAATTACTATATGGTTACTCTGTAAATCAGGCCCCCCCTACAAAAACACTAATGTTTTGTGGTTTTAAATTTTATTTACTTATTATATCGTTAAGGTTTTTTTTTACAGTGAAATTTTCCAAGGTGGTTTACAAAACTGTTTGCTTTATAAGGTGTGGTCACTGAAGTCTTTTTGTTTCCTTAACAAATGTTAAGCTAATGTTTTGACAGTGATTTTCTTGTACGTCAGGAACTAAGAAAATAGGCAAATACAACAGAAACAAAAAGAAAAACAAGTAATCATTATCCAGCAAAATATGTCTCTAGGCCATGCACACTGGCTTTGTGCTGGGTTCTTTAAAGCCGGCACAAAGTGTGAGTACACTCTTGCACTGAGTGAAGTTCAAGTTCACTCTTGCACAGAGCTTGCACTTAGTGGAGGGATCAGCCAAAGTAAAAGTGTAGGGTCTTCTTATGACATTTGTCAGCATGTGGCTTAACCTATGCATATATGTGACTTTCTAGACTCTCCCATGTACGTGAATGATTTTGGATGTCTTAGTTTTCCAAATACTCTTCTCCAACTTTTCTTCCTCTGCTGATGATGATCTACTATATGTATAAACTCTAGTTTTTTCCCTAAGCATCTGTACTTTGTTAGGTCTCCTTGCAGAGTTTCTTAATAATGTCCATTCCTTATCTGTTCTGTATTCTAGCAACACAGAAAAAAAAAAGCCTCTCATTAGTCCTTTAGGTGTCCCCCAGACCAGTCAGAACAGACACATAATAATTTGCGGCTAAGATCTTCTCTTGTTCCTTTGGACCATGGACCAGGGTTCCTCACTGGGAACATGGGCTTCTGACACTTCAACACTGCCAATTTTCTGGGGCAAATGCAAGTTAAAAAATGTCATAAAGTTTTCAAGTTGTCTTTCTCTTGAGTTTGCTTTCACTTGGTTGTTGTAATCTTTTGACCATTTTCCAGAGTTTTGGCAACATTTATTCTGACAGTTTCTCTTAGTTGTGTGATATTTCTGTGGGGAAATGAAAGATTGCAGCTGTCTCCACTGCCATTTTGCTGATGCTCCTCTTTTGTCAATTTTTGCCTCATGTTATTATGATTTGTTATTAGTTCATGTATTAGTTTTCTAGGGCTACCATAACCAAGTAACACAAACTGAGTGCCTTGAACAACATAAATTTATAGTCTTATAGTCCTGAAAGCTAAAAGTCTGAGATTGAGGTGTCAGCAGGGATGGTCCCTTCAAGGGGTATGAGAGAAAGCCTGTTCTGTGCCTTGTTTCTAGCTTCTGGTGGTTTAGTGGCAGTCTTTGGCATTCCTTAGCTAATCTCTGCCTTCATAATCACATGGTACTCTCCCTGTGTGTATGTCTCCCTCTACTCAAATTTCTTCTTTTTGTAAGGACATCAGTCATATTGAATTAAGGCTCATCTGATTTTATCTTAACTTGATCATCTGCAAAGAACCTATTTCCTAATGAGGTCATATTCAGCGGTTAGGATTTCAGCATCTGTATAGAGGAAACAATTTAGCTCATATCTGTGCATGCATGATTGTAATAGCTATGTCTTCCTAAAGCATTGACCCCCTTATTACTACAATATAAATTTTTAAAATCCTATTCACATTTTTAATAGTCTATATTGTGTGTTATGAGTATAATGAGTTCAGTGTTCTTATGATTGCTCTTTGCATGATATTTTTTGTCATCTTTTTACTTTCAATCCATTTGTATCCTTGCATCTCAGCGTATATTGGGATCTCTTGTTTTAATCCAGTCTGACAATCTCTGCCTCTTGATTGGATTTTAATCTGCTCACATTTAATATTATAATTGGTATAATTCTATTCATGTCTGCCATTTAACCATTTGTTTTGTATATTTCTCAAATATTTTTCTTTATTGATTTATTTTGCAATGAATGAATATTTTCTAAAATAGGGAACTTTAGATTACTAATGAATTATTTTACTATGTATTTTACTATATATTTTTGAGAATTTTTTTTTTTTTTGAGACGGAGTCTCACTCTGTCACCCAGGCTGGAGTGCAGTGGCGCAATCTCGGCTCACTGCAAGCTCCGCCTCCCAGGTTCATGTCATTCTTCTGCCTCAGCCTCTCCGAGTAGCTGGGACTACAGGCGCCGGCCACCACGCCCAGCTAATTTTTTGTATTTTTAGTAGAGACGGGGTTTCACTGTGTTAGCTAGGATGGTCTCAATCTCCTGGCCTCGTAATATGCCCGCCTCGGCCTCCCAAAGTGCTGAGATTACAGGCGTGAGCCATCGTGCCCTGCCATTATACACATATTATTTTATAAACAATTTATGATAAAGAGAAAACATGCATTTCTACTGTCTTTTATAATGTTAACATTACCTATACCAGTGCTTTTTTAAAAATGTGGATTCAAATGACTGTCTTGTGTAACTTGCTTTTAGCCTTAGGAATTTATTTTAGTGGTTTTTTTTTTTGTATGGTAGGTCTGCCAGCAACAACTTCAGTTAATATTTCTGTTTATCTCGGTAAGTCTTTGTGTTATCTTAATTTTTGTAAAATAATTGCTGGATAAGGAATTGGTGGCTGACAGTTTTTTTTTCCTTTGCATCTTTTGAATATATTTTTCTACTGCCTCTTGCCTTCCATTGTTTCTGCTAAGTCAGCTGTTAATCTTACAAAACATAGGTGTTCAAAAAATAAACATGTGCATGAATATTTATAGCAGTAATATTCATACAGTCATAAAGTAGAAACAATCCACATGCTTGTTGACTTGTAAATGGACACCCAATTTTCAGCTATAACAAAGAATGAAGTACTTATATATGGTATAATATGGGTGAAATTTGAAGGCAAATATTACTTGATTTTATTCACATGAAACATCAGGAATTGGCAAATCATTTGGAATATAAATCAGATTAGTGGACGTTAGGGCTCAGGAAAGCAGAATAGGGTGTAACAACTTTATGCATAATGAATTTTTAGAAGGGACATGATGAAATTGTCCTGGAACATTGTGAATATACTAAAAGCAACTGCATTGTGTGCTTTAAAATGGTTGTTATTAATTTTATATTATGTGATTTTTACCTTAAAAAACAAAAAAGAAAATAGCCTTACTCTATACATAATAAACTCAAGATGTGTTACAAATTTATACATGGAATCCAAAATACTATAATATTTAAGGAATAGCTAAGTAGAATAACACTAAAATTTAACAAAATGAAATATTTCCTTAAAAAGAAAAAAGCACAGTAACTAAAAAGGGAAATATAGTTAATATTTTTCCCTCCATTAAGCATGCAATTAACTAAGTAAAAAATCAAGCTGCAATATGTAAACTACATTTTCTAAAACCATAAAGAAAATAAATGAAAAGGGATTTGGGAAAAAAATCCAAAGGTACAGTCAACTACACAAAAATACTTAGTCTCATTAATCATTCTGAAAATGCAAATTGTAACTGAAATAAGACAAAATTACAATTCAAAGAGAAAGCCTAAAATTTCAACCCCAAAAATATTCTGGGTTTTGGAGAGCTGGGATGGAATAGGGCTCCTAACCTTACAACAATGAAAGAAACAAACTAACTTCAAAGCCATGACTTTATTTTTATAGCAACCAGGTTGTCAAGAACTGAGTCAAAATGTGAGGGAAAACAAGCACCTGCAAGGAGAAAGAGGACAGATGCACTTACATAGGACAGATGCAAGTAGACACCACTATGACAAGTAAAGCTGGAATAATTGATAAATTCCTAAAGACAAAGTGGGGCTGGTCAGATTGGGAGAGAGCTGACAGCTGCAGAAGTTGGGAAAGATCCATGACCTTGAAAACTTTTTCCCCACAAACCCACTATGATCTCTCAAGCAATTGGTAAGGTATCCAAGAGAGTCTGCATACGATACAGATCAGGGAGAGCAGAACACTTGGGAGGTGACCAGGTCTTGGGGGCCGAGCCCTTATGAATACGATTAGTGCCTTTATAAAAGAAGCTCAATGGAGTCCTTGTGTGCCTTCCACTATGTGAGGACATAGAAAGAAGGCACCATCTATGAACCATGAAATGGGCTCTCATCAACACTGAATTTGTGAGCATCTTGACCAGAGATCTTACAGCCTCAAGAAGTGTGAAAAAAGAAATATCTGTCGTTTTTTAGTCACCCAGTTTATGTTATTTTGTTATAAGAGTCCAAATAGACCAAGATATTCCAATTAATATGTAGGGGAAGGCAACACAAACTGCCACACTTAGAATCCTCCTGATGCTGGGAGTATGAAAACAGGAAAAACAAAACAAAACTGCTCTTGAAGGTGAAGGAGGAATATCACTGAGCTCACCAATACAGCCAGGAAAAGAACAGAAGTGTGAGATGGCTACATTCCTGAGACCCTGAGAAAAAGCACCTGCATAAGACTGAGATGAAATTACCCACCCTAGTTATAATTGAAATCCCATAAAACAGAGAGAAAAATAATGGAGCAAAAGAAATATTTTTCAAAATAACTGCCAAAAATATTCTAAAAGAAGTGACAGAAAATCAAGCTTCAGATATAGGAAACTCAGAGAATGTCAAATAGAACAAACATAAATAAGAATTCCATCTTGAAAAATCTTTAAAAAATCAACTCTAAATTTTATATCTTGCTCCAAATATATAGAGATATAAATAGGTTATAATCAAGATATGGAGAAAGCCATATCATGGAAACACTAAAATAAAGCTGTGGAAAGACTACATTGATACTAGACGCAACAGAGTTCAGAACAAGAAAAAGTATCAGAGATGGGAGATAATATATAACATAATAATCAATTCTCAAGACGATGTAAACATCCTACTAATTAGGGTATGCAGCTAACGACAGAACTTCCAAATACATGAGGTAAAACATGAAAGAAATCAAAGGTGAACTAGAAAAATCCAAAATTATATTTGCAAACTTCAACACTTTTGTCTTAGTAATGGACAGACTAGGCACAACCTCAGTAATCATATGGAAGATAAGAACAACAATATCACCAACAAGACATCCAATCTTCAATGGCAGATACTCTTTCCTTTCAAGTGGAAAAAAAAACAATATGGCCTATTCTCTAATAAACCCAGAATTTCTAATATTTGCGGTCTTCCTTCCTTCTTTCCATCTTCCTTTCTCTTCCCTTCCCTTGCCTTCTTCCTTCCTATCTTCTTTTCCTCTTTGTTTTCTTTTCTTTCTTTTTTCTCCTTTCTTCTTTCTTTGCTTCCTTCTTTCTTTCCTCTTATTCTTCCTTCCCTCCTCCCTCCCTTTCTTTCTCCCTCCCTTCTTTTCTTCCTTCTTTTCTCTTATTCTTTCTTTCTCACTTTCTTGGTTTCTTTCCTTTTATTCTCCCTTCCCCCCTCCTCCTTTTCTTCCTTCCTCCCTCCCTTCCTTTTCTCATTTTTCCTTCCTTCCTTCCTTCCTTCTCCTCTTTATTTTCTTTGTTTCTTTGCCTTCCTCCCTTTTACCATTCTCTCTTCCTCCTTTCCTCCCTCCATTCCTCCTTCCTTTCTATTCTTTCTTTCCTTCTTCTTTCTTTCTTTCTTTCTTTCTTTCTTTCTTTCTTTCTTTCCTTTCTTTCTTTCTCTCTCTTGTGTTCTTGCTTTCTTTTTTCTCCCTTCCCGCCTTTCTCTTTTCCTCCCTCACTCCCTTCCTTCCTTCTCTCATTTCCTCCTTCTTTCTTTCTTTCCTTCCTCCCTTCCTTCTTTCCTTCCGTTTTCTTTCTTTTCTTTCTCTTTACTGTAATTCATATTATTTAAAAAAATTAAGAGTGGGAGGAAAAAAAATAAAGAACACTTTAATCTGCAGGTAAATAGATTATGTCTGCTGGAGACAAAATAATGGCCTCCCAAAAATGTTCATGTCCTAATTCCCAGAGTCTTACATACGAATATGTTAGGTTGCATTGTAGTGGGAAATTAGATTTCAAATGAAATTATGGTTGCAATAAAATGACGGAGAGATTATCTTAAATGGCTGGGATCAATGAAATCACAAGCTTCCTTATAAGTGAAAGAAGAAGGCAGAAGAAAGACAACCATGGAGGTGGTGTCGTGAGAAATTAACATCACTGACTTTTAAGATACAAGAATGAGGACCCAGAGGGGTGGCTCACGCCTAATCGCAGCACTTTGGGAGGCTGGGGTGGGTGGATCACGAGGTCAGGAGTTCAAGACCATTCTGGCTAACATGGTGAAACCCCATCCCTACTAAAAACACAAAAACTCTACTGGGCATGGTGGCACGTGCCTGTAGTCCAAGCTACTCAGGAAGCTGAGGCAGGAGAATAGCTTGAACCCAGGAGGCAGAGGTTGCAGTGAGCTGAGATCATGCCACTGCACTCCAGCCTGGGCAACAGGAGACTCCATCTCAAAAAAAAAAAAGATAAAAGAATGAGGTCATGTTCCAAGGAATAAAGGTGGCCTCTGGATGCTGAAAAATATCAAGTACATAGATTGTGCCACATAGCCCTCAGAAAGACTACAGCCCTGCCCAAAACTTGATGTTAGCACTGTGAGTCTATTTAAGGCTTCTGAACTCCAGAACTGTAGGATCAACAGTCACTTTATTGTAAGATATGAAGTTTGTGGTAATTGGTTACAGCAGCAAGAGGAAGTTTATATAGTAATTGTATCATGAAAGTGAGAACCATAACTTACAACTGCTTTTAATACTGCACTTGGATATTTGAAATCATGTACATGGAAATGATCTCTATGTGTATGAGGGAGGATAGCAAATTGATGCCAAAATAATGCAAATGCAAATCTTACACTCATTTATATGTAGGTTTAATTTAATCCTTGAAATTAAAGTGAAATTAAAGGATTATTATATTTTGATGAAATTAGACTAAAATGAACAATAACAAAATAAGATCTTACTTATATTCTTTATGTGGTCAATAAAGAAGTGATAGTGGAAAAAAACAAGGACAAATGAAGGTGATGATTTAGGAAGTTGGAAAGATAGCTTAAACTACAAAATGGTATATAACTAGTGAACACTTAGACACATTGATTGACGAACTTCAGCTTTTGGCTTGGGGAGAGCATACAATGAGAGCAGCTGATGTTTTCAAATTTGTAATCTCCTTGTGGAAAAACAGGGGAAAAGACATCTCAGCATAATAAGATTAATCTACTAAAGAGTCAAGACGATCCATTTGTCCTTGTAATTTGAAAGCTTATCAAATACTGATTTGATGTACTGTGTTAACAACCATTGCTGATTATCATCGCATACCTGGCATTCTCTTTTATCTGATATCTAAAATATTTGGTAATTCCTGGACTTTCTCTTTTCAAACCCAGTACGGTTTACTTTCAATCTTAGAACAGTTGTCTTTGAGAAATTCTTCCCTCTACTTAGTCTGTGAATGGGAATAGCATGGTTACCTATACACTGTCGCCTCAGAGAACATTTGTTAAATTAAAGCCAAAGTTTAAAGCAACAGCTTTAACTCACTGGTTTTACTAATTTTTTCCTCCCCAATAGTCACAACGATATTGATACCCTCACACCTTTTAACATAAAGCTTGGTGTTGTCTATTTTTCAGGTGCCGTCATCTATATGATCTCAGTACTTTAAAAATCAGCTTCCAGCCCATATGGTGACTCATGCTTGTAATACCAGCAGTTGAAGAGGCCGAAATGACAGGATTCTTTGAGCCCAGGAGTCCAAGAGCAACCTGGGCAATATAGCAAGACACAGTCTCTACCAAAAGTTAAAAAAAAAAGGTGGGCATGGTGATGTGCACCTGTTGTCCTAGCTATTTCGGAGGCCAAGGTGGAAGGATTGCTTGAGCTTGGGAGGTTGAGGCTGCAGTGAGCAGTGATTGCACCACTGCACTCCAGCCTGGGCAACAAAGCAAGACCCTATCTCAAAAAATATATATAATAAAAATAAAAATCACCTCTCATTGATTTCTACATAAATATGAACAGGCGATGTCCATATAGACATAAATAATAATATATCTGACAATGGGTCCATATGATCTTCAAAATGTAAAATACCTATCTGTGTAATTGACTGGTTAGTCTCATTAATGAATAGAGATTCAATTCTACTTCCTTGTTCTAGATAAATTAAATAATCTAGCTTTTCATTTCACTTATTTACTGATAACAGGAAGAATGACAAGATATCTATTTTGGAAAATTACTCTGGTAGGAGTAATGATGAAACAATGATAGAATTGCATGGAAAACTAGAAAAAAGTATGGTCTTCTGATATTCTATCACATCATATACTAAAGGCCTCATAAAACTCAGATATTTTATCTAAAAAAAGTTATTTTCATCTTAGGAATGATCAAAGCATGACACTAGAATTGTATTACAATGACTCTCACAAGCACATGTGATAAAAGGGAGGAGGAAAACATCATTACTGATATTTTAAACGTATGTATAAGCATGAACCTCAACTTGATATGATTCAGATTGAAGGAAATCACCCATAATTCCATATTAAGAAGGCCTGTGATATTTTGTGGGAAAATAAATAGAGAAAATGCTAACAGAAACCGTATTAAGCATTAAGCTTTATGGAGCAAAGACAAATCCAGTGGTGAAAGATAAACACTCGAGTTCTGTTTGTTGTCTTGGAACAATACGGTTTAGAGGTGACTGGTGGGTGAGGAGAACATATGCGAGTTCACCAAACAGAAAAGCTGAATGAGGCAATGCCTCTTCCTGACCATATCTCTTACTCAGATAACTATATAATTTATTGCCCAGTAAAGCGTATATTTAAAAATCATATTAAAAGTCATGCAATGAAGTTGTCCAGGGAAATCACGACTTAACAGTCTCACTCTGACAATAATGAATAGCAGGGTTCCCTCAAGATAGACTAGGACATGACCCCACACTGGCAGTTAGTAGTACCAGAAAAGAACCCATGGAAAATCTTTACCTTATGCTTGAGGTAGGGACCAGGCTAAAGTGAAAGCCAGACATAAAATTCGATCTAAAATATATCAACAATTGATGAAGATATGTGGTGTACAGGCACAGAATGTCTTTACTGGATCGTTGAAATAGTAAGATAAATTCAAATTTTTACATTGTTTTATTTTCCTCCAGTTAGGGCTTGAGGTTTGTCTCTGGAGAGTGGCTGTCAATTGGAGCCTTGCCTTTCTGGGGTTCTGGGCAGGGGGTTGTGGATGCTTAACATGTGCCTTTCACAGGAGATTTCCTTACTCCTGCAGTGGCCAGGTGTGCATCCCACGACCAGGCCTCCCTCTCACAGAACATCTGCTGAGACTAGGAGAAGCCTGGTGGCTGTTGCCTAACCTGTGTCCTGTGTATTTCTGACAAGAGCCACTCTCAGAGACCCTGGCCAGGAGGAGAGTTAGGTTCCAGTATAGGTCAGATCAGACACATGGAGGCCACAGGATGAAACATGGGAAGTCACAGAAGTAGTTTTATTACTCACAGATCCAGAGAGAAGAGGGTAGCTGAGAAGACGGTTTAGCTATGTCCCCAGCCAAATCTCATCTTGAATTCCCACATGTTGTGGGAGGGAACAGGTGGGAGGTAATTGAGTCACGGGGGAGGTCTTTCCCATGCTATTCTTCTGATAGTGAATAAGTCTCACAAGATCTGATGGTTTTATAAAGGGGAGTTTCCCTGCACAAGCTCTCTTGTTTTGTCTGCTGCCATGTGAGACGTGCCTTTCAGCTTCTGCCATGATTGTGAGGCCTACCCAGCCACGTGGATCTGTGTGTCTATTAAACCTCTTTCTTCTGGAAATTACCCAGTCTTGGGCATGTCTTTACCGATGGTGTGAAAATCGACTAATACAATAGCACACCTCATAGGGCTGAACACAATGGGGAAGATGAGTGGGGAGCAAGAGAGAGAAAAGGGGTCTGTGGGACTCCAGCCTTTACTGGGCCCAGAACATTACCCAAATAAGTTTTCCACGGGGCTCTAGCCGGTGGGCTGAGTTCCAGCAGGCACATTTCTTGGCTCCTGCTGCAACTGAGCAGGTCACTCTGGCGTGTGAGGGCTGTCCATGTGGGCTGTGAGGTCTGTGGGTTGAGTCAGGTAGGTTGTATCCAACGGTTCCATAGCAGGGAGTCACCAGGAGGAGGCAATTGTGTAGGGTCAATATTGGGGCAAGCCACACTGACGAACTGTGAGGGTTACAACTGGAAATTGTCGAGGGAATCTCAACCCAGTTACCATATGAGAGAGTTCAACTTACATTCAATGTGAATGCCATGGCAATATTAAAATGTAAGAATTCGCTCCTTACGTGCTTGAGGTAAATAGGAGAAACCTAGAATTTATGTAAACAGTGAGAAGATTGGATGCGTTTTCCGTCACATATTTTAATACTAGCAGCATATTATATATGTCAATCCATCAGGCATTCAGAATTACATGCTTATGAAAATTTTTTGCACCATCAGACAAAAGACAAGGGTAGAAGATATTTTTAACCCTATAAACACTAGTAAATTAAAAACAGAAGGACCTACATGTCCTAATATATCTATGTTGTGAAAGGCTGCCCTGTGAAATCCAGGATTTCTTAAAACGTATTTTAAAAATCATAGGTTTCAATATTTTTTAGAAATCCATTTAAATTTTCTCTTGCTATTTTACAATGCCTATTTATTTATTTAGTGGTTCTGCCGATTTTGATGTACATCCTAAGCTTTACATTTTCTTTAAAGTATGTTTTCTATAACTTTATGTAAAATGTTTCAGTTTCTTCACATTCTCTCCCTGTCCTTTTGTTTTGCTCTTATATGGTGGCCTTGAGTCTTTTCTCTGGCTTTTAAAACCTAGTAAGACTAAGACACTAAAGTAACTTTGCCCGTGGTTTGGTAATGCCTTCTAAAGCACATCCTAAGCTCTCGTGCATACAGGGGTCTCCTTTGAGCTCTATGCTTTTGAGATCCCATATACCTAAATTCCAGCACTCCAAATCAGTACTGCTCAGTTTTAGTTACTAAGTTTAATAATGTCTTCTAATAGCAAGTCGGTTTAGTGCGCTCTTGCTTCTTTCTTTACTGCTGATATACATGTATATTCCTTTAAGTGAATCTTGGAATTGGAAAAATTTAAATTATACTAATGAAACTGTATATTGTTGTGAATTGATAGGTGAATTTGGAAAGAATTTGTCTTAATAATATTAAATCCTTTTATTCCAGGAATCATATGTGCCTTTATATTTATTCCAGTCTATACTTATATCACTGAGTAAATATATAGAAATGTAGATACATACAGCTGTAGTTATAGATAGATACAAATATAGATATAACATGTTAAATCTATATCTATCCCATATAACATATATACATGTTATATGTGCGTGTATATACATATGTTTGTGTTATTAAAGAGATCCCTTAAAATTTTTCTTTTATTTCCTATATAATTTTAGGTTGAGCTTGAATTTTCCTTGTATAAAAAAGCAAATGTTTATACTAGTTTTAATACTGATGCTTAGACATTCTGTCTTATTTTAGCATTGAATATTTTCACAATTATTATAAATAATATCTAATATTAATAATGTAACTTAAAAATATTTAAAATTTGACCTTTGAATTATTTTATTGTTGAATTTAAATTCCTTTAAGTATGATAGTAAATTTCTATTTTCTGCTTTCTCTATGCATATGCAAATTAATCTATACACTTCTCTATCTCTATGTAGTAACATATGAAAATCAGGCCTCTCTTCTAATAGACACACACACGTTTGTATATAGAATATCAGACACTTCATAGCATTTAAAATCTTTAAAGACATGAATATTACCTTTTAACAAATATATTTTAGCATGTACTGAGAATCACCTATTTATTTTTTATTTGGGCTAATCAATATAATTATTAATTTTATTGGATTACCAAATTTGGTATCACACTTTCATCCCCAAGGTGGATATTTGTTTCATTTATTTTTGCTAATTTCTTGTCTTACTCTTTCAAATATTGTTGGATATTATTTTTATTTTCTTTGGCATTTTAGTATAAATATTTGTAAGTGATGTACTCTAGATATTTTTTCTTCAATATCTGGTGGGTTTTATAATTACTGCTATATTGGATTTGTAGAAGACATTGACAAAAATTATTCCTGTATGTTTTATACCTGTATGAAGGAAACCAATATATTTTACCCCAAAATATATTTCCTTGATATATTTCAAAATGGCTATTCAGAAGGGCTGGAAATGCAAACATGGCTGCAAAGCTGTCTTGGGGAGACTTGCATGGGTAGAGAATCTGCCCTGATGCAGCCAGGCTTTCTCTGAGGTCTGCCTCCTTGTCTGGATCTAGGAAAGTTTAACTGAGAGTCTGAGGTCTCCAAAGGTCTGAAAGAAACATTTTCTGTCTGTTCTTTCTGAGGATTGCTCCCAGTGAGGTTTCACCTACGTAATAAGTCCACTGTTGCTAGCCAGGGTCCTTTTCTCACATAACCTTTTTTTTTCCCTGTGATCCAAGACCCCATTCTTTCTGTAAACTTCATGTGGTAGATAAGCTTCTGCACCCATCGTGTGTCCGGGTCTTCATTCTAAGGGCTCCAGTGTACACACATTGCAGAAAACTGTATGCCTTTTCTTCTATTTATCTCCCTCCTATTAGTGATTTTCAGGGAAACTTCAGAAGGCAAAAGGGACATTCTCCTTTAGTCCATACTCAGACAAAATCCCCCAACATTTAACTGATTCCTGATACCTTAAAATCACCTTGAAAAATCCATACATTTATAACCTTTCCTTCCCTCTATGATTTCTGGTCAGCCTGGGTTTTGTTTTTTATTCCGTTTACTTCATCCTCGAAAAGATCTATTTTAGGTCTATTTATTCTCATTTATTGACATTGAGAAAAGAAAATAACTTTCATGTGAGAAATGCAAGTCCTTTTAAAGAATCAGGCCCAGAGAGATATAAAAATGAGACAGCAGTTCTGTCCTGCTCCTCTTTGAGCTGTGTGTTCATCTAGGCTGCTTGCTATTGCCACAGTAGCTATAAATTAACCAATAATGCCACACCAGACACTATAATCCACACCCAATAATAGTGTAACAGTGTATAGACAGTCACTAATATATGTTATTTCCATAAGCCAATGAGAATTTCTGACAAACCTCTTTGCATCATCCCACTTCTTGTCCCTTTGTTGCCTTTAAGAAACTGCTTGTTGCAAATCTCCAAATGGAGTTCGTATCCAAGCATACTTGGGTGTGTTTCTTCCAGGCAGCTGTCCTCATTTTGGCTCAACTAAACTCTTTGAATGACGTTTTCTGCTTCAGCCTCTTCCACATAGATTAACAACATGGATTTGTGTCACCATGTGCAGCAATTAAAATGTTTACACTTTTCCCCTCGAGGGCATTAATGTGTTTTCCTGAGCACTTGGAATAGCTACATAGTGTTTACTTTCTAGATTATGGTTTCTCAACTTTGGTGCTACTTACCTTTAGGACCAGAGGATTCTTTGTTGTGGGAGGCTGCCCTAGCAATGCTAGATGTTTCGTTTGACCTCTAAATTTCACACCTCCACCAGTCTTGACATCCCCACAATAACCCCAGACATTGCCAAATGTCTCCTGGGGAAAACTCTCCTCCAGTTGACAGCCAAACTTCTTGAAATATTGGAATTGTCAATTGAGTTTTTATGTTATCCAAAACAAATATTTTTCTTTGTTTTTAAACATCTACTTCCATCTACTTATCTATTTATTTTTCTTTTATTTGTAACTTAATTCCATCAAGGAGAGAGAATGCATTTTCAGTTTTGCTAAATTTTGGAAGAATGTATCGATTTTTTATGACCTGATATATGGATGATATGTAGATATTACATGTTTATGTTATCAAATTTCGGGGCAGTAATAAAATAAAAACTTATAATATTTATATTGACACTGTATATTAGTTATTTTCTTTCTTCACTACAGGAGTTTTTCAACCTATAGGCTGTTTTTCAATTCTAGGTTATCCAGTAGATTTTGAGATGTTATGTTTAAATATCTACTTCTCAAGCATTCATCTTTTCAAATGAATCAATCCCAAGCTCTTATAATGCACATCATATAAAGGGCAGATTAGTCAATATATGATTCAGAAATAATTATGTAATATTTATAAGAAAATTAAAAATTTAGATCCTTAACTCAGTTAGCAATAATCCAAATTAAAACTTGATTTAATTACGTAATTTAAAATGACATCAGAATACTAGTAAAAATGTAGATAAGTTTATATAATCCTTTTTAGCTGTAGGACTTTATTAGCATAAATTCAAATACAGGAACCAAAGTAAGATTGAGACCTATAGTAAAAGGTTAAAATGTACATATTATAAGGACATGATTAAACTAATGTAAAGCATAATAACATGGAGAAATATTGCAAAACATACATTTTACTGAATTAATTGTTTTTTCTTTTCTTTTTTTTTTTTTTTTGACACAGAGTCTCACTCTATCGTCCAGGCTGGAGTGCAGTGGTGCAGTCTCGGCTCACTGCATGCTGCGCCTCCCTGGTTCATGCCATTCTCCTGCCTCAGCCTCTCCGAGTAGCTGGGACTACAGGCGCCCGCCACCACGCCCGGCTAAGTTTTTGTATTTTTTATTAGAGACGGGGTTTCACCGTGGTCTCCATCTCCTGACCCTGTGATCCTCCCGCCTCGGCCTCCCAACGTGCTGGGATTACCCGGCCTACTGAATTAATTGTTAATATTTAATCATTACGTGAGAACAAAGGTAAAGAGTAGCTACACACACACACACACACACACACACACAAGTGCAATATTGTCAAACATGTGATGTTCAGATACACTAGAAATCACACCTGTGTTTTCTCCACAGATGAGTAAAGATTAAAAATCACAATAATATTTATTGTACATATGGAGGTAAAGATACTCAAAATATTACCCTAAAATACATTTTTTCTTTTTGAGATGGAGTTTTGCTTTTATTGCCCAGGCTGGAGTGCAATGGCACAATCTTGGCTCACTGCAACCTCAGCCTCCCAGGGTCAAGGAATTCTTCTAGCTCAGCCTCCCAAGTAGCTGAGAATACAGGCATGCACCACCACACTCGGCTAATTTTTTGTATTTAGTAGAGACGGGGTTTCACCATGTTGGTCAGGCTGGTCTCGAACTCCTCACTTCAGGTGATCTACCCAGTTCAGCCTCCCAAAGTGCTGGGATTACAGGTGTGCGCCTGGCCAACTTTTTGACTTATTTGAAAATGGCTACTTGGAAGACTGGAAATAGCTTCTTCTACAAGAATAGCTGAAAAGCTGTGTTTGTTGGGGAGATTTGCATTTGTAGAGAAAATCTGCATTGATATAGACAGGTTTCCTGAGATACTCCCTTTCTGGGTTTAGGAAAGATTAACTGAGTCTGGCACGTTTAAATTTCTAAAAACCATTTCCTATCTATACTTCCCAAGAGGACGGCTTCTCCCTGGGAGGCTTCATCCATGTAATAAGACCACCTCTGCTGCCAGGCTCCTCTTTCTTCCTTGTCGTCACCTGTCTTCCGCAAAGCCTGATTTACCAACGTACAGCTCTGTGTTTTCTGTAACCTCAAGACAGCATAGACGTGTTAACTACCTTGCCTTTCCTGGAGTTTGTATATATATAGTATATATTTGTATATCTATTTATAATATGCAAATATTTGTATATGTATATTTATATATAATGTAAAGTCCAAGTGCATACTTGTGCACATAATTATATCTGCAAACCTTTTTTCCTGTTAATTTGTACATTATCAGTTTGTTTTATAGACTCAAATAATTAAAGCTTCAAGGGAAAAATTTAAACTTTCCTATAAAGACAAATATATATGTGACAAATAATATTTAGAGTGTAAGACGCTTTTTAAAGGTATATTTGCAATTTCTGTCAAAACATTTAAATATACATTTGTTACTTTAACTATAAAATTTCAAATAATTTAAGCTAAATACATAGAATATGCAGAAAATTTAGCAATATTTGTATGTAGCACGTTAGTGTGCATTACTGTAACCAACTGTCTAATATAAAGAACTAATTAGGGTAGCACCTACTTTTCAAATATCTCATTTTTTTCACACACATATTAAATAAGACAAATAACGTTTAAACTTTATTTGTAAATTTGCAGAATAGTATTTTTCAGCAGATGGTTTATTTTAGCAAATTCCATCTTCACATTGTGCTATGCTTTTATGAATTCCAGCTGCTAACGGATAATATTTTACTGCTAAATCTATCATGTGTGATATAATTGCTGATTATATGCCTTAAAACACAAGCAATATAGTTATTTTCAACTTAGAGGAAATTAAAATCTTATCAGTATTTAAAAAATCTAAAGTTGTCTTCTTCTGGTTAATTATTTTAAACTTGTATTTTTCTCTTTATGTTTTTAGTGAGTTGTCTTACCAAGGAGAAGAACACAAGCTGATTATTCTTTTTTTTTTTCTCTTCCATCCACCTCACAGGTGTGTTAACAATTTCATTTCTCAGAAAATGTTCTTTCATATCCATCTTACAAGATGAGACACCTTTTAACTCTTCAATTGAGATGTGATACCTGCAATGGAAAATATTCCAGCTTCATGAATATGGTGATACAAATACTTATCCGTCTAACCTCTTTCAGTGCCGAATGTTTACTTTACTCAGTGAATTACTCAGATGACTGGTAATTTCTTCTGAAATCACAAATGAGAGGATCAGAGGTCTGGCTGTTTCTTGTACCTCATATGACTCCCAGTGCAGACAATTGTTTCTATGGAGCACAGACAGTTGAAAGGATTGACTTCCTGCCTAGAATACTTTCTGCTGTGCTTCTTGTCCTTCTTGTGGAGATTTCAGATGATCTGAATTGCTTTTCTATCTTAAGAAAAAACTCAACAATTCTCCCACCTGAGAGGAATGTAAACTGTAGTAAGTTAGCAGAAGCAATCCGTAAAGTTTTTACATTGTTTGTTGTAAAATGCAGCGTTGGTGTCTCCATCACTAACCTTTTCTGTCCCTCATTGCTCTTTCTTTGACTGCAATAGGATACCTCTAGGCAAATCTGTATTCCCGAGGCAGAGTGCCTTTTTGATTAGCTATAAGTACACTCAATGGTAGGCTGAAATACTAGTTTTTATCTATGACAAAATTGAATCATATCCGTGATTTTTTTTAAAAGGAAATTTAACGCTTGCTATGGTTTGAATGTTTGCCCCTTCCAAACCTCATGTTAAAATTTGATCCCCAATGTTGCAGGTGGGGCTAACTGGGAGGTGTTGGGTAATGGGGTTGGACCTTCATGAATTGATAATAACCTCCCTTAGGAATCTCAAGCTATCTTCCCTCCTCGGTGCCCTCAAGAATTAGTGTACCATTCTTTATTCAACTATAATTCCCCCACCCATCATTTTTGAGATATTAATTACATGTATGTTACACTGCTGCATATTGTCTCACTTATCAGTGAGTTTCTGGCTTTCTTATTTTAGTTTACCCTTTGTCCTTTAGTTTGTAAAGCTTCTATTTTTTTTCTATAAATTTCCTGATGTTAGGGTAAATTCCATTACTTATTCTATCTCATGGAATTTTTATTTCAAATATTTATTTTTCATTTATACATGTCACATTTTTCATTTTATAACTTCTATTTTTCTCCTATGTTCAATTTTCATTTAATTAATTTCACATATATATGTATTTATCTATATGTATTTATAAAATATATTTACTTTAAGGACCTTGACAATTCCTTCTTCTCTGCCATTTATAAATGGCTTATTTTTATCAGGTTAATATATATCTTAATAATATATATCTTCTGGCTTCTTTGCATGTCAGAGTTTTTTTTGGGGGGGTATTTTGATGTTATGCTATTGAATATCTAGATTTTATTGGCTACCTTTGAACAATGTTGTGGCACACAGTTCAGTAACTTCAGGATGTATATTTTTCTGTTGTTGTTTTAAATCTTCTCTTTAAACTTTGTTGAGTTAGTCTAGAGCCACCTGTAATTTGGAGCTAAATGAGCACTGTCACTGGGACATGAACCTCCAGTGGTCTTTACTGAATATCCTGGATGTACAGAGGGGATTCCCTTCTCTGGCTGGTCAGAGCTAACATGTCTTCCTGTCATGTGATGCCAGGGAAGTGTTCTTCCAACTCCCTGGTAGAGTCCTTTGCTGAGCTCCTTAGAATTTCATCCTACGTACATTTGGCTTAGGGACTTGGGAGAAACCTTATGCTGATTCTTGGTTCCTTTTACTGTAAACGTTCTCTTCTACTACACATTCCAGCTGCTTAACCTTTTTTGATTTTTATCTGATTCCTCAATGCAATGACGATGTCTGCTCTCTCTGGGATTCCTCTCTACTGCTGTCACGGAGAACCTGGGAATAAAGCAGGACTCATCCTGGCTCCTTCTCTTGCAGAGCACTGTCCAGTGCTGCCTGATGTTCAGTACTTCAAAAAAATGTTTCATATATTTTGTCCAGTTTACTATTCTTTAACTCTAAAAGAGTAACTCCAGTCCCAGTTACAGCATCATGTTCTGTAACTCTACTCCTTGTTGCTTCATTCAGCCATTGTCTGGTATGATCGCCCCTTTCCCTTCTGTAATCAGGCCAAGAGCATAATATAATAGTAATAATAACTGCACAGCTTGCTTCCGTTGTGTAAAAAATCACTGAGACTTAACTGTGTCCAACTTTTTAAATGTGAATATAAGTACAGCTAAAGCTATATTTTGGTTAATATTTGCATTGCATGCTTTTCCATTATTTACTTTCAACATATGTGAAATATAAATATAAATTATAAAAACTTTAAGAGAGTCCATTTAAAAAAATGTGGTCTTATTATGTTTTAACTGGTTTATTACAACGTGTATTCTTGACTCCAGGGTCTAATATAATTGGTACATTTCTCTATTTGCAAAAAAAGTACTTGACGATGTTTTAAAATTAATTTATCCAACTCACAACTTATATGCTTCTGTTGTTGTATGGAAGATACATTTTAAACTTTATGAGATAGCATTCTGTTATATAGTCGATATCCAAATAAATTTCTCTCCATGTTTATTTCTTTCATTAAAAAAATCGTTCTTCTAACTGCAAACTTTCATCAGGGATCATGGCTCTTCGACCTGAAGAGTAATCTTTAGTATTTCCTTTCCTGTGGGTCTGCTTGGGAGAAATTCCTTATTGTATCTTGGCTTGTGATGGATGTGTTCACCAAGTAGACAGTTCTAGGTCGGCATTTACTTTATTTCAGGACTTGAAAGATATCAATACCTCACTTGTTGGCTTTCATTGATTCATTTGAGAAGGTTGTTATCAGTCAACTCTTTCTCCTTGTAGTTAGCTCAATTATTTTACCAAGTGCTCTTTACATTTTTCTTTTACTTTTCAGAAATTGTCCCATTATTTTTCTAGGTGTGTCCTCTGTGTGTGTTTTCCTTTGGTTTGCAAAGCCTCTTGAACCTGTGGTTTAATATTATTGGTCAATTTTGATAAAACCTCTAAAATTGCCACTTAAAATGCTGTTCAGACCAGCTGTTTTCTCCTTCTTAGATTTCAACGTGTTAGATTATTACTGTATCCTTTATATTTTTTAAATGACCTTTCTCTACTTTTTCTTAGTTGGTTAATTTGTATTAGTGTATATTTTGTTTTTTTATTTTATTTTATTATTATACTTAAAGTTTTAGGATACATGTGCACAATGTGCAAGTTTGTAACATAAGTATTCATGTGCCACGTTGGTGTGCTGCACCCATTAACTTGCCATTTGGAATTAGGTGTATCTCCTAATGCTGTCCCTCCCCTCTCCCCCCATCCCACAACAGTCCCCGAAGTGTGATGTTCCCCTTCCTGCGTCCAAGTGTTCTCATTGTTCAATTCCCACCTATGAGTGAGAACATGCAATGTTTGGTTTTTTGTCCTTGCGATAGTTTACTGAGAATGATGGTTTCCAGTTTCATCCAAGTCCCTACAAAGGACATGAATTCATCATTTTATGGCTGCATAGCATTCCATGGTGTATATGTGCCACATTTTCTTAATCCAGTCTATTGTTGTTGGATATTTGGGTTGGTTCCAACTCTTTGCTATTGTGAATAGTTCCGCAGTAAAAATACGTGTGCATGTGTCTTTATAAAAGATTATTTATACTCCTTTGGGTATATACCCAGTAATGGGATGGCTGGGTCAAATGCTATTTCTAGTTCTAGATCCCTGAGGAATCGCCACACTGACTTCCACAATGGTTTAACTAGTTTATAGTCCCACCAACAGTGTAAAAGTGTTCCAATTTCTCCACAACCTCTCCAGAACCTGTTGTTTCCTGACTTTTTAATGATTGCCATTCTAAGTGGTGTGAGACGGTATCTCATTGTGGTCTTGATTTCCATTTCTCTGATGGCCAGTGATGATGAGCATTTTTTCATGTGTTTTCTGGCTGCATAAATGTCTTCTTTTGAGAAGTGTCTGTTCATGTCCTTCACCCACTTTTTGATAGGGTTGTTTTTTTTTCCTTGTAAATTTGTTTGAGTTCATTGTAGATTCTGGATATTAGCCCTTTGTCAGATGAGTAGGTTGCGAAAATTTTCTCCCATTTTGTAGGTTGCCTGTTCACTCTGATGGTAGTTTCTTTTGCTGTGCAGAAGCTCTTTAGTTTAATTAGATCCCATTTGTCAATTGTGGCTTTTGTTGCCATTGCTTTTGGTGTTTTAGACATGAAGTCCTTGCCCACGCCTATGTCCTGAATGGTATTGCCTAGGTTTTCCTCTAGGGTTTTTATGGTTTTAGGTCTAACATTTAAGTCTTTAATCCATCTTGAATTAATTTTTGCATAAGGTGTAAGGAAGGTATCCAGTTTCAACTTTCTACGTATGGCTAGTCTGTTTTCCCAGCACTATTTATTAAATAGGGAATCCTTTCCCCATTGCTTGTTTTTGTCAGATTTGTCAAATATCAGATAGTCGTAGTCATGCAGCATTATTTCTGAGGGCTCTGTTCTGTTCCATTGATCTATGTCTCTGTTTTGGTACCAGTACCATGCTCTTTTGGTTACTGTAGCCTTGTAGTATAGTTTGAAGTCAGGTAGCGTGATGCCTCCAGCTTTGTTCTTTTGGCTTAGGATTGACTTGGCAAGGCAGGCTCTTTTTTGGTTCCATATGAACTTTAAAGTAGTTTTTTCCAATTCTGTGAAGAAAGTCATTGGTAGCTTGATGGGGATGGCATTGAATCTATAAATTATCTTGGGCAGTATGGCCATTTTCTCGATATTGATTCTTCCAACCCATGAGCATGGAATGTTCTTCCATTTGTATCCTCTTTTATTTCATTGAGCAGTGGTTTGTAGTTCTCCTTGAAGAGGTCCTTCATGTTCCTTGTAAGTTGGATTCCTAGGTATTTTATTCTCTTTGAAGCAATTTGTGAATGGGAGTTCACTCATGATTTGGCTCTCTCTTTGTCTGTCACTGGTGTATAAGAATGCTTGTGATTTTTGTACGTTGATTTTGTATCCTGAGACTTTGCTGAAGTTGCTTATCAGCTTAAGGAGATTTTGGGCTGGGACAATGGGGTTTTCTAGATATAAAATAATGTCATCTGCAAACAGGGACAATTTGACTTCCTCTTTTCCTAATTGAATACCCTTTATTTCCTTCTCCTGCCTGATTGCTCTGGCCAGAACTTCCAACACTATGTTGAATAGGAGTGGTGAGAGAGGGCATCCCTGTCTTGTGCCAGTTTTCAAAGGGAATGCTTCCAGTTTTTTCCCATTCAGTATGATATTGGCTGTGGGTTTGTCATAGATAGCTCTTATTATTTTGAGATACATCTCATCAATACCTAATTTTCTGAGAGTTTTTAGCTTGAAGGTTGTTGAATTTTGTCAAAGGCCTTTTCTGCATCTATTGAGATAATCATGTGGTTTTTGTCTTCGGTTCTGTTTATGTGCTGGATTACGTTTATTGATTTGCGTATGTTGAACCAGCCTTGCATCCCAGGGATGAAGCTCATTTGATCATGGTGGATAAGCTTTTTGATGTGCTGCTGGATTTGGTTTGCCAGTATTTTATTGAGGATTTTTTCATCAATGTTCATCAAGGACATTGGTCTAAAATTCTCTTTTTTGGTTATGTCTCTGCCAGGCTTTGGTATCAGGATGATGCTGGCCTCATAAAATGAGTTAGGCAGGATTCCCTCTTTTTCTATTGATTGGAACGTTTCAGAAGGAATGGTACCAGTTCCTCCTTGTACCTCTGGTAGAATTTTGCTGTGAATCCATCTGGTTCTGGACTCTTTTTGGTTGGTAAGCTATTGATTATTGCCACAATTTCAGAGCCTGTGATTGATCTATTCAGAGATTCAACTTCTTCCTGGTTTAGTCTTGGGAGGGTTTATATGTCGAGGAATTTATCCATTTCTTCTAGACTTTTTAGTTTATTTTCATAGAGGTTTTTGTAGTATTCTCTGATGGTATTTTGTATTTCTGTGAGATCACTGGTGATATCCCCGTTATCATTTTTTATTGCGTCTATTTGATTCTTCTCTCTTTTCTTCATTAGTCTTGCTAGCGGTCTATCAATTTTGTTGATCTTTTCTAAAAACTACCTCCTAGATTCATTAATTTTTTTAGGGTTTTTTGTGTCTCTATTTCCTTCAGTTCTGCTCTGATTTTAGTTATTTCTTGCCTTCTGCTAGCTTTTGAATGTGTTTGCTCTTGCTTCTCTGGTTCTTTTAATTGTGATGTTAGGGTGTCAATTTTAGATCTTTCCTGCTTTCTCTTGTGGGCATTTATTGCTATAAATTTCCCTCTACACACTGCTTTGACTGTGTCCAACAGATTCTGGTATGTTGTGTCCTTGTTCTCATTGGTATTAAAGAACATCTTTATTTCTGCCTTCATTTCGTTATGTACCCAGTAGTCATTCAGGAGCAGGTTGTTCAGTTTCCATGTAATTGAGTGGTTTTGAGTGAGTTTCTTAATCCTGAGTTCTAATTTTATTGCACTGTGTTCTGAGAGACAGTGTGTTATAATTTCTGTTCTTTTCCATTGGCTGAGGAGTGCTTTACTTCCAAACACGTGGTCAATTTTGGAACAGGTGTGGTGTGGTGCTGAAAAGAATGTATATTCTGTTGATTTGGGGTGGAGAATTCTCTAGATGTCTATTAGGTCTGCTTGGTACAGAGCTGCATTCAATTCCTGGATATCCTTGTTAACATTCTGTCTCCTTGATCTGCCTAATTTTGACAGTGGGGTGTTAAAGTCTACCACTATTATTGTGTGGGAGTCTAAGGCTCTTTGTAGGTCTCTAAAGACTTGCTTTATGAATCTAGGTGCTCCTGTATTGGGTGCATATATATTTAAGATAGTTAGTTCTTCTTGTTCAATTGATCCCTTTACCATTATGTAATGGCCTTCTTTGTCTCTTTTCATCTTTGTTGGTTTAAGAGACTAGGATTGCAATCCCTTCCTTTTTTTGTTTTCCATTTGCTTGGTAGATCTTTCTCCATCCCTTTATTTTGAGCCTATGTGTTTCTCTGCACCTGAGATGGATTTCCGGAATACAGCACACCGATGGGTCTTGACTCTATCCAATTTGCCAGTCTATGTCTTTTAATTGGAGCATTTAACCCATTTACATTTAAGGTTAATATTATTATGTGTGAATTTTGATCCTGTCATTATGATGTTAGCTGGTTATTTTGCTTGTTAGTTGATGTGGTTTCTTCCTAGCCTCAAAGGTCTTTAAAATTCAGCATGTTTTTGCAGTGGCTGGTACCGGTTGTTCCTTTCCATGTTTAGTTCTTCCTTCAGGAGCTCTTTCAGGGCAGGCCTGGTGGTGATAAAATCTCTCAGCCTTTTCTTTTCTGTAAAGTATTTTATTTCTCCTTCACTTATGAAGTTTAGTTTGGCTAGATATGAAATTCTAGGTTGAAAATTCTTTTCTTTAAGAACGTTGAATATTGGCCCCCACTCTCTGCCGGCTTGTGGAGTTTCTGCTGAGAGATCAGCTGTTAGTCTGATGGGTTTCCCTTTGTGGGTAACCCGACCTTTCTCTCTGACTGCCTTTAACATTTTTTCCTTCATTTCAACTTTGGTGAATCTGACAATTATGTGTCTTGCAGTTACTCTTCTGGAGGAGTATGTTTCTGGCATTCTCTGTATTTCCTGAATCTGAATGTTGGCCTGCCTTGCTAGATTGGGGAAGTTCTCCTGGATAATATCCTGCAGATTGTTTTCCAACTTGGTTCCATTCTCCCCGTCACTTTCAAGTACACAAATTAGATGTAGTTTTCGTCTTTTCACATAGTCCCATATTTCTGGGAGGCTTTGTTGATTTCTTTTTGTTCTTTTTCCTGTAAACTTCTCTTCTCACATCATTTCATTCATTCGATCTTCCATCACTGATACCCTTTCTTCTAGTTGATCAAATCGGCTACTGAGGCTTGTGCTTTCATCACGTAGTTCTCGTGCCATGGTTTTCAGCTCCATCAGGTCCTTTAAGGATTTCTCTGCATTGGTTATTCTAGTTAGCCATTCATTTAATATTTTTTCAAGGTTTTTAAATTCTTTGCCATTGATTCAAACTTCCTCCTTTAGCTCAGAGAAGTTTGATCGTCTGAAGCCTTCTTCTCTCAACTCGTCCAAGTCATCCTCTGTGCAGCTTTGTTCCTTTGCTGGTGAGGAGCTGCGTTCCTTTGGAGGAGGAGAGGCACTCTGATTTGTCGAATTTTGAGTTTTTCTGCTCTGTTTTTTCCCCATCTCTGTGGTTTTATCTACCTTTGGTCTTTGATGATGGTGACGTACAGGTGGGGTTTTGGTGTTGATCTCCTTTCTGTTTCTTAGTTATCCTTGTAACAGTCAGGACCCTCAGCTGCAGGTCTGTTGAAGGTTGTTGGAGGTCCATTCCAGACCCTGTTTGCCTGGGTATAAGCAGTGGAATCTGCAGAACAGCGAATATTGATGAACAGCAAATGATGCTGCCTGATCGTTCCTCTGGAAGTTTTGTCTCAGAGGAGTACCTGGCCATGGGAGGTGTCAGTCTGCCCCCACTGGGGGTGACTCCCAGTTAGTCTTCTTGGGGGTCAGGGACCCACTTGAGGAGGCAGTCTGTCCATTCTCTGATCTCAAGCTGTGTGCTGGGAGAACTACTACACTTCAAAGCTGTCAGACAGGGACATTTAAGTCTGCAGAGGTTTCTGCTGCCTTTTGTTTGGCTATGCCCTGCCCCCAGAGGTGGAGTCTACAGAGGCAGGCAGGCCTCCTTGAGCTGCGGTGGGCTCCACCCAGTTTGAGCTTCCTGGCCACTTTGTTTACCTACTCAAGACTCAGCAATGGCAGGCGCCCCTCCCCGAGCCTCACTGCCACCTTGCAGTTTGATCTCAGACTGCTGCGTTAGCAGTGAGGGAGGCTCCATGGGCATAGGACTCTCCGAACCAGGCGCGGGACATAATCTCCTGGTGTGCCACTGCTAAGACTGTCGGAAAAGCACAGTATTAGGCTGGAAGTGATCTGATTTTCCAGGTGCCATCTGTCCTTGACTAGGAAAGGGAATTACCTGACCCCTTGCACTTCCAGGGTGAGGCGATACTTTGCCCTGCTTAGGCTCAGGCTCGGTGCACTGCACCGACTGTCCTGCACCCACTGTCCAACAATCCCTAGCGAGATGAACCCAGTACCTCAGTTGGAAATGCAGAAATCATTCGTCTTCTGCGTCACTCATGCCAGGAGCTGTAGACTGGAGCTGTTCCTACTCGGCCATCTTGGCTCCATCGCATGGAACAATTTCTTATAAATCCCTTTTGCATGGGAGGGGTTTTAGGGGATAGGGGCTAAGCAGAGTGGGAAGGTCTGCAAAGGGTCTTTCTGGAGGCTGAGACCTGGGAACCCAACCTCACCCCTTCCTGTCTTTAGCCCTTTCTCTGTGATGGCCATGCAGGCACCTTGTGCTCCACCTGCCTAGGGTGTGGGCCAAAACTGGGCTGTCAGAGATGCTGCCTGCAGTCCTCAGGGTGGCCCTATGGTTGGCTATTCAGACACCTGCCCATGGTCCACTGTGTGCCTGCCCTGTGCAGGGCATGGGACATGTGCCCAGGCACCACCCACGGCCTCCTCTAGTTACCCTCAATGGATTTCTACAGGGTCTGGTGTGAGAAGGGCTCAGAAAATACTTTAGGGCTGACTGCAGCAGGTCCCAGGATGGACACTGCTCCAATGTCCCATTTGGGAGAGGACTCTCCTGAATTATGGAGATCCAGTGTCTCCAGAGGGTTGTGATCCAGGCACAGGTACAGTGGCTGCACCATGCCATGATCACGCAGCAGGCCAATGATTGTGAGCCCCTTCTTCCAGTGCTTTTGTCCTAGGGTTGCCCCCATGGTAACTACAGTGTCTGACTTCCCATTTGAGGACCTAAGGCTTGCTGGTCAGGGGGCACCAGGACTCTGAGGCATGTGTCCTCCACTGTCAGTGGGCCTGGTCTCTGTGGCATTTGGGTTTTGGGGGCCTTGGAGAGTGGGATGCAGACGACTTCATGACCAGTCTTTTGGCTTGGGTGCCAGAAAGCCTGGGTGCTCAATACAGACAATCTCAGGAGGATGTGGCCTTCCTGCCTCCTAGCGTCCTTTTCCCTTCTTGAGATGGGCCCAGCTGCCCTCTGAGCAGGTTCTTCACTCATTCCCCAGCCCCTCCAGCAGGGGGAGCGGGACCTGCCCCCACTTCCTGGGCAGAGGCCTTGACTATGCCAATGCAACTGCCTGCTTCATGTCCCTGGCTGGCCAACAAGATCTGCCAGGCCTTTTGCTGTTCCTTAGGGGCCTGGAGGCTGGGTAGGGTGGGGCTGAGGCCATCCACCTTCTTGCTGCCTTGGGAGCTGAGATGGAACCCAAGATAGCTAAGTAGGAAGGGAAGAGCTGGTGGGTGCTCACGGACTCATGGAGCCCTGTGGTATCCACATCTGCCCTAGCTCCTTCCTGCCTATGTACATTGGTACAGCTCGGCTTAAGCCGGTTTGGCTTGTAGTTTCTGTCATTTGCAATTCCAACAATTGTAGCAGACGTACCCTCTGAGCCTGAGCTTCCACCCTTCATGCCTTGGGGAGAGGCTTTTCCTTGATTGGCAGCACCAATGGACAAGCCAAACCTCACCCAGGCCAACCCTCCCTGGAGTGGAAAATTCCTGCTGACACCAGTCTCCCCGGGGCGGTCCCCCAAGAAGGAGGCCAGCAATTGCCTGAGTCCTGGGCTGTGCCTGAGCCCTGGTGATTCAGGTATTGAGTGGTTCTGTCTGGGGGCAGCTCTGGTCTTGCTGTGAGGCAGTGTGGCCACGGCTAAGAGGTTCGGGGAGGCAGCCAGGGCTGAATCCTAGACAGATTGAACATGAGTCTGTAGCCCAATCACCACACAGCAGTGGCTCACTTAAACCTGGATGACAATAGCAGCTACCCGTCGGGGCCCAGGAAGACACTGCCCAAGTGTGGCCCTTCTCCTTCCCTGGGTAGAAGGTGTTGGGGATCTCTGTCCACAGAGGTCCTTGATTTTCATACCTGTGAGGTGAAGTTCCCAGCACAGGGGAATAGAACTCCTTCAGGGTCCACGTGGATCCTGGGCCTTACATCCTCCTGGGAGCGGCCTGGGGCTGAGGGCTTTGAGAGCCAGTGGAGAAGAGTAGTTAATACCCCAGGCCTAGGGAGAGGCAAAGCCTAAACAGGGTGCACTGGATGGCAAAATTCCATTCTATTTTGTGGCTTCAAGACTAGAATGGTTAGCCTGGCTGATGTTGTAGCCCATTCATCCTCTCCCTCAGCTCTGGCCCCACTGTCCATGGCCACAGGCTTCAGCTTATGCAGCTCCTCCTGGGAAGTTCCCTATCAGGATCTCATCCTTTAGGCACCTGGAAATCAAGGCCACCCACACAGCCCCAGGGCCCCGGGCTCACTGGGCCCCAAGAGATTCAGAGCTATGGGGTATGGGACACATGTTCACAGGCAGCCAGACAGAAAAGGGGCTCGACGTGGCTGTGGATCTCCCGGGAGCTCAGACGTGTCGGGACACACGCATGCTGGGTGGGAACTGGAGTCTTGGGCTACTGGGCCTCCCGCCCCCAGCGTGTGAGCTCAGCACACAATTCATGGCTCTTGTCCACACAGGAGCACTGGCTCAGATTCCTCCCAATGGAGTAGCAGGAAAATCTCTCTCAGCAGGGTCCAAGGAAGGACCCCCAAAGAGGCTGCCCCCAGAAACTGCTGAGAAATGAGGTCCAAGGACTCTGAACCCTGATCGGCACTGTCAGTGGAAAGTCAAGGCCAGGCTAAGACCCCCGTCCCCTCTCCTCAAGGGTGGGCATGAGACCCCGTCTCTCCTTGCCTCCGTTTCCTCACCTGTAGAGTGGCTTTGGGAGTAAATGACTTTATCTACGTGGGCTGAGCAGTTTGGAGGCACTGAGCTCTTGCGATGTGGATGTTTTTGTTGAAGGAAGGGCTTTCACAAAGACCACTGTTGCAGGGCCTTCAGCGTCCCCATACACCATCCTTCCGGAAAGATCAACTCTGGCCATATCTCAGCACCAGTCACCCCAAAGGGCCTGCCATTAGGACCTAGAGTCACACCCCCACCCTGCATGACAAGGGACCCTCTTTGAGAAGACCTTGCTCAGTGTAGCAGAGGGGTCAGGATGCACTGACTGGAGGAAGATGATGGCTGGGGCACCTCTGTTCAAGAAGGCGTCCTTAGTCCATCAGCAGCAGGGTTATATCACTGTCATGAGTGGACCCTGTGCAGAGCTGTCATGCCCAGTCCTCACAGGAGCTTCCCCTGGCTATAGGGCACCTTGGCAAGCTTGCCTTAAGCATGCACTCACCTCGACCAACTGGGGGGACCTCATGGGTGTTGGGATTAGGAGCCCACCTTGTATGTGACCCCCAGCCCCTGCCAAAGGATGAGGCTGCTCTGGTGCAGAGGGAGGAGGGAGAAGGACACGCCCGCAGGCTGGCCACAAATAAAACTCTTGGCAGGACACCACCACGCAGGGTACCAAATCATCAGGCAATTGACGGCCCAGGTGTGGATATTTTTAGTCTGTGACCTGTCATCCACTCTTGTCTGGGTGTTAATGTCCAAATGTTTTACAAGTATATTACCAGAAAGAATTATTCCCGAGAGGCAGCCATTTGTGGGAAGGTGTTAGAAAAATGTTGCTTTTCATCCCTTCATCCTTACCATGAAAAGAGGGCCAGGCAAACTGGCTTCTGAAGCTTTGGTAGGGTTTAGGCTGAGGAGGAACCTAGTGGACCCCCAAAACCTCCCTGCTGCAGGAGCTGCTTCCTTGCATGGAGGGCCCAGAGTAAGCAGCACGGACGGTAGAGCTTTTGGAACTCCTGCCGCAGTGGGTGCCAGATAGAAGGGCTCTGCTCCATCTCTCTTGGAGGGTGATCCAGCAGCAGCCAGGGCAGGGGTTGCTGCCCTTCCTCAAAATGTGCTGGAAACCCCCTTTAGGAATTGGCTAAAGGAGAGCTGTCTGTCCTGTCCCTGCTAGAGAAGGGCTGGCAATGCATGGGCTGACCAGATGGGGCCCCCAGAATCGTGGAGGCAGGAGTCAGCAGGACGAGAGGGGTTCCCTTAGTCTGTGCTTCTTCTAGATGGATGGTCCAGGCCAACCTGTATTCCAGCCAGCCCAGGGCACTCACTGCCTGGAGGACTAGGGTAGCAGCCTGGGGATGGAGCATTCTGCCCTCCACCCGAGGCACATGAGGAGTCTCTGAGGAGAGCTAGATGGGCTAGTGGGTCGCCTCAACAACCCTCACCCAGCCGGGAGATCCAAGGCATCTCACCTGGAATGACTGGCTCTCCAAGGGCCAGCTGGCCACCCTATCCTGGATGTGGTCAACAAAGCTTTGACCCTGGCCAGAAAGGAAGATGCTGGCAGGGTCCTGGGCTGAGGACAGCAAGGACATATCACACTTACTTGGGCAGGACCCACACACAGAGACTCCTGGAGAGGCACAGGGCCTGTCACCAAGATGAACAATCTCTGGCGATTGTGTCCCTGGGGACTGGCTGTGTGGGTGGACTGTGGGAGCTGCCCCAATATGCCACCCAGAAAGTGGAAATGGCCTTGGAAAGCGGTAGCAGGGAAGCCCCTCCTCGGTGGCTTTTTCTCCACCTGCCTCCCTCTGCTCCTGGCAGCGCTGCCCCATCTCGATTTTCAACCCCACCTGTGTCTGCCTGGAGGGTGGCATGGCTAGCTTTAGTATTTCCTTCTGCAGCTCAGTGATGGGCTCCAGCAGCCCTCACCATGCCTCAGAACCTGAGACCCTTAGGGAAGGACAGGACATGCTGCAAACACAAACCCAGTGTGAGAGGATCCTCGGGCCACAGAGGTCACAGGTAGGGGTCTACGGACTCCAATTCTGATTTCCTGACCAGGATTCAACCATCAGCATGCTCTTTAACCTTATTAAGTCTTGTTGTTCCCATCCGTGACATGGGGATGGCACTCACCTCAGAGGTTTTGTGTAGCAACAAATGAATATGATTAAAGTGTCTTTCCTGGTGCTACACATAAAGCCAGGCGTGAGTCCTCGTGCAGCTGTCCCCCATGTCCAGGTCCCAGAGGGTAGCCTGGAGCCTGACATTGGGCCGGGGCTCAACAATGCCTGGATGCCAGGCCCCCTGGAGATACTGGGACCCTGGCCTAGGCCAGGACAGAAGGTGTTGCTGCGGCATTTGGAGATGTCCCCATGGGTGAGGACTAGGGCCTATGTGGCCCTGTGAAGGGGTGCACCCTAAGGTGGGGCTTGGGCACGCGGGCTGAGAGGGTACAGGATGGACGGGCCGGCAGGTGAGATCCAAGACCACTCTCCACCATGCTTCGAACAAACCCCTCACCCTCCATCGGCAGACTCAGCTCTGCATATTTAAGACACTAACGGGCCCTTACTTAAAAAAATGATATTTTGCTTGCACTCTCAAGACTCTTCATCCGACATCAGTAGGGAATCAAAAATCTCTTATTTGGAAACAGCACGTAGGGGAAGCAATGTTGACAATTTGTCATTGTTCCACAACCTACACATCCTCTGGGACTTATTATTTTAAAACGCAACATGTACTGTTAGTTTAAATCATCCCAACTGTGATAACACTCTTTAAATCTTCTGTAAACCTTCACATTTGAACCACTTGCAGATGAGAGTAAATCTATTAGGTGAGAGGAGAGTCAGCACTCAGTGGAGGTGAAATAAAATGAAGTAACAAAAACCTAGATTGTGGGCTAACACCTCCCACCATCCCCCTCAGAATGTGGCAGCTGAACAAGGAGACATGGCAGGCCCGGCCACGGTGCCCAGTGGGGCTTCCCTTCCTAGCTTTTAGGATACTGGACACTTGGGGCAAGTGTCCACCAGGGGCCTAGGGGTAAACCTAAGATCTGTGTCCAACTGTGGCCTAGTGGTCAACCTAAGACCTGTATTTCCCCTGGGACCTGAGGTCCACCTGAAGACTGGAGTTCACCTGTGGCCTACTGTCCACCTGGGGCCTGAGGTCACTAGGGGCCTAGGTATCCTTCTGGGGCCTGTTGCCCACTTATCCCTGATTTCTACCTGGATCCTGGGTATCCACCTGGAGCCATATACCATGAGCCTGGTTACCTTCCTGCGGCCTGGTGTCCATCTGGGGCCTGAGAGTCAACCTGGGGCCTAATGTACATCTGGAGTTCAGTGTTCACCCGGGGCCTGAGTTCTTGAGGAGCCTGGTCTTTATCCGGGGCCTGTATCTCTGTGTGTGTGTGTGTGTGTGTGTATGTGCATGTGTGTAATCTCACTTTCTATATAGTTTTGAAAAATAACTCTGGTTTTTTTTTGTTATCATTGTGCTTATGCAGTTAAGTTTCAAGTAAATGGACACATTGATTTGTTTGTCTTCTCATTTTTTCTTATCATCGTGCTTCATTTGCTTTATTATTTCTGTTCATCACCATTTGAAGGGTCAATCACAGGATACCAAAAATGACTTTATAAGGAACAGTGGTAAAGAAAAATTGATCAGAAAATATGAAAATCTGTAACATAAATATGATTAGAAGTATAACTTTGAAATTTTAATTTAAACAAATTGGGAAAATAGGTGGAAAATTAATTGTAATTAGTTCTTTAGTTAACTAGTACAGAAATATTGAAAGACAAAAGTAAAAAAGCTGAAAAAAGTATAAATAACATGGTCAATAAGCTTTATCTAAAAGTATACAAATGTACATTCAACAAAAGAATATAAATTTAGTCATGTTTTCAAATGTAGGTGATGAATTAGACAACCAAGGAGTAATCAATGCATTCTAAATAATCAACATCATATTGTATTCCTCAAAGCCAGCACCAATTGGAGGTATATTTCTAACTTTAAGTATGTTTTTTAGAAAAAATTGAAAATCTAATAAAACAACTAAATCATCCACCTGAAAACCTAGAAAAAGCATATAAGTAAACAAAAAGCATAACAAATTTAAGAATATAAACTACTTAAAGAAATAATATAAGATAAAAATTAAAATAAGAAAATAATTTTTGATATTAGCAGCAACACTAATTAAAAACATAAGGTACATAAATGAAACACAGAATTTTGAAAAAGATATTACTAGAGATGTAACAGAGATTAAAAAAATTGGTCATAAAATAGCAGGAAAAAATGTTTATCCCTGTTCTTTTCACAAATTCCTCCAAACTATCAAAGATACACAGAAAGAAACAAACAAGAACAAATAGAAAATAGAAAAGCACAACAAACCAGACCTGTTCATTTCACGCTCTCCTATTAGGTTGGTGTAAAAGTTATTGTGGGTTTTGCCATTAAAAGTAACGTCAAAAACTGCAATTACTTTTGCACCAACCTAATAATCTTTTGCTTATGATTTGCCTTTTTCTGCATATGGGACTGCGGAGAGAACACACCAACCATGACAATCCAAGTATTCAATTTCCATATGTGCATTATGACTGGCATGGGTTTGTGGGTGGTGGATGTACAGAGTGTTGGCATAATTTGCTATGTGGGGGATGCTCTTAGATATCCAGATAGAGTTACCAGGCAGTAGCCCATCACCTCTCCGAGTCTAGAGGTCTGAGAACAGGGTGGGTGGGAGAATATAGCGTGAATTCTGTGAGGAATTAGAGATATGGGGGTTACACCCTTGACCTACGTGTAGCCAGCAAGTCCTATTCAATGTGCTGAGTTTTAGAGAAAGGCTCAGACAAGGGACCAGAGCATGTGCAGGAGATTCCACAAGATTCCCAGGGTTCTGCTTGGGCCAGGGCCTTGCCCAGCACAGTCTTGAAAGGACAGAACTGGGGTCCTGCAGTCCACCTCTGTGGGCACCTGGAACTAGGACAGTCCCACTTACCCTAGTGTAGACAGCGGCTACAGGAAAATAAGCCTCCGTTTTCTCCTGTAAATAATGTGAGGTGCTTAGAGCATGAAACCACAGGGTTCCACATGCTCAGAAAGTGTCTGTTGACCTTGATTTTTTATGAATGATCCCATTTGTGCTGAGACACTTGGAAAAAGCTATTCACTCCTGGGGGTCCTGCAGAGCAGAGAGAGGCTTGGAGGTTTGGGTAAATGATTTGGGATAGGACAGAATGTGCCCAGGCACTGGACCCTGTGTCAAAAGTCCCAGAACAAGATCAAACCTCATTTGGAAGTTGGGGGAAATTGCTGCCCTGGCTGAGCTGAGGATATCTGGAGAGTGAACTGCACACCCAAGGAGCTGGAGGCAAAGAGGGGACAAGAGAGGCTACTGAGGTCCTCCTTACTGCCCCTGGAGCCTGCAGATCCTGCTCCTTTGCCTCCTGGGACCCTGGAGAGCCAGCAACTTGAGGACTCCTAAATGCAGTTTCCTGTTTTGTTCTGTGATGCTCCTGTTGAGGCTGCGGTGCTGATGCTGGCTGGGTGGGTGGAGGACAGCCTCCTGTGTTCCTGGCACCCACTGAGCTTTGCTCATGCATCTGGAGCCAGGGGAGTCATGCTGAGGTCATGCATTTCCTGTTCTTGTGAATAATCTCCACATTATGAGGTGGCCAGAAGCAGGAAAGGGCATTTGACATCCTCCCATTTATTCACTCAGCGACTCTGCCCTTAGCATTAGTCCTATGTGCCAGATGCCCTGGTGGGCCCAGCGTATGGTATTGAAAATGATCTCGTGGTCCCTGACCCATAGGGGCCAACAGTCTGAAGACAGGTAGACATCAAGCCCCAAGTTGATACCTAGGTGCCTGGTGAACATCAGGCCGCAGATGGACACCCTGGAGAGAGGTAGACATCAGGTCCCAGTGGAAACTCGGCCCAAGGTGGATACCTTGCCACAGTTGAATAGCTAGTCCCAGGTGGACATCAGCCTCCAGGTTGACATCAGTCCCCAAGAGTATATCTAGGCCCCAGCTGGATACCCACTGCATACTTGCAAATTGTCAAGATTGCTTTTTAAAGCAACAGAGAGTTATCATAGAACATGATAACTTTTAGTAGATTTTGAATATTCCTAAACTCCATGAGAAATCATAATAAATATTTTTAAAATCAGGGTGTATATTAAATGAGTATTTTTAAATTTGTCTTTCATGTTTAAGGATTTGGAATGAAATGTTGCAAAAGCTATCTGTGTTATTTGTAGAAAATGTAGACAATGAAAAAATCAGAGGGCAAAAATATCTATATTTTTTGGCTATGGGATAATCACTGCTATATCACATTCCTTCTAACCTTATTGCCATAGATTTTTTACAATTAATATTGATTTTATGCCACATAATTCATTACATGTGCAATGGAGTATTACTTGTTCATTAGTAAATCACAGTTTGACTGTATGTATATTTAAAAACGCAAAAGAGAGAGATGAATTTACATAATTCATGTTTTTCCACTTAGCATTTTATCAATAAATATATGTGATTGAGTGCAGATGAATGAGATTTGGCTCTGCACTTACTTCGGAAGGCCTCATGCCCTATGTGCTTATCACTAAATATGATTCTATTGTAAACCATTTGGATTGATTTTTAAATATGTCCTTAAAGGAACAAAAACCTCTATCTTTGATGTAAAGCAAATAAACAAGAATCTGTTCTAATGCTAGAACAAAAGCAAACTGAGGATGATTGTAAAATTACATATATCAATACGTCACTTTAGAGGCCTCTTAATTTTTTTCCAAGGGGATATTTGACTACATTTCACTTGCATCTTATTTAATGATTTTATAATTTAAACCTCAAATTATAAATCTAGAATTTAGAAAGTATATGTCCCCACTGGATTACATTTTTGGAAATATTATTTTATATGTGCACAAATATTAAAAGTCACTGTAGACACTTGAAAACTGAAATATCTTTTAAAGGCAATATTCTACATTAAACTGGTGTAACAAAATTGTTTGGTGCATTTTGTCCAGTACATTTTGTATATATTACATATTTAACCTTTTTTATTCAGCAAATAATTTTTGAGTATCTACTAAGTACTAGGTTCTGCATTACTAAATGAATTTAAAGAGTGAAATAACAGACATGGTCTCAGACAATAAAAATTAACATTAGGTCACCTATTTATATATTTTAAAATGGTAATTATGAAAACTTTTTGAGATTTTTAACTAGATAACATTATAATAACACACTTGATGTTGTTAATATTTTCCAGTGAGCAAAAAAGAAAATAAAAAGATGGTTTAATTTATTCAATATACACTTTAAAATTGCAGAAAATAGTCAAGTTTCTCTGCTTTGCAGTTGAATGTCTATGTGTTTTTCTCTACAACTTGGCTTTTGTGGAGTGAGAGAAACAATTATTCTTCCAGCCCAATAAAGGCAGAAGAGTAACAATAAATCTAATATTTTAAATGCTTATCAAAATATAGTAAACATATTATTTCAGAATACTGAGATCAATAAATTGACCTACAAAAAAAGCCAAACTGACAGTATTACTGAATAAGGAAAGGCCCAGACAAAATACTTTTTATTTTGTAACCTCGATATGACACAACTTACCCTAACTATAAAGAGCCTAAATTAGCAAGATGGGTGCTTATAATATGGAGAGTAGAAAAACTCATTTCACTTTTAGCTTTTTTATTTCTCTCAGAATAAAAAGTGTATACGGAGTTTATAAAGAAGTTGATACTATAAGTTAATACTACAATGAAGCACTTTTCAAGAAAAGACTTTTTTCTCTTTTACAAATATCGTGTTAGCAGTATTTGTTTTCTCCAGAAATAATGAGGAAATAAAAACATGAGTATGTGGGTAATTAGTGTAGTTTTAAAGAAATGAGTTAGGCAACAGGCTAATCATGTATACTTCACTGGGTTTTGAATGCCAACAATCATATTCTTTATAAGGCACAGATATTTTTCCAAAGAACAAGTATGTGAACCTGAAAAGTAATCACCACTTGGTAGTGACAATATAGATAGGGTGAAGGGTGTCATCAAGAAGCAATGAAAAGATACATTTGCAGTTAAATTTGTAAACCATGATGTTTAATACATATGGTAATAAAGAATACTTTCTCCTGTTTCGACATTATTTTAGAATTTAAGATAGAAACTAAAATACCTAGGGATAATGATATGACTATCAAAAATTAAAGGACATTTTGAGTATTATAGGTTAAGAATGAAAACTTACTACCCAATGAACAGGGGATAATTCATTATGCTCCATATGCATTGAATTAAAAGACAGGCCCATTACCTAGATAATTTGAAAGTTTAATTTTATTTAAAAGTCTTGTTTCATTCATCAAGCTAAAGGATTAGCTCCCAGAAATATTCTAAGATTGCATATCCCCAACTCCGTAGGAAGTATAGAAAGAATGTTATAAGGGCCCCCATCTAAACATTATTATGTAAATAATTTAGTACCATTCCATTTGCCTTTGTAGATTTAAAAATGTAAATGGCTTTCTCATATTACGAAACGTCATTTTTCAAAACCCAGATAAACATAGTATATTGCAAGAGAATAATTATTTTCTTTATTAAAAAAGAAATGCTGGATGCTAAGTCCAAGAGACATAAATTATTTTATACTAATAACTACTAACATTTTATTCATTAAAATATAAAGGTCCAAGATTTCAAAATGATCTTTAAATGATAACATGTTGATCTCTTTTTCTTCTTTCTGTAAACCTTTTTGAGTCTCAAAAATACTAAACTATACAAGCAATATTAAATAGTATATAAACTTGGATTAAAATATTCAAATTTACTAGAATGTGGACATTGGAAAGAATGAAAATAAACAGAGGCATAAAGCAGCAGATATAAAATTAAGAAAGCAACTGAGTGTTTAAAGTACATATTCATCTGTAGTCTAATGTCTACCATAAACAGTGAGTCTTCTCAGTAAAACACAAATTGTTCATGAAGGGAAAAAGCATGTTGTATTACAGAATATTCAACATAATTTTTTTTAGTACTAAATTGTGCCTGGAATATTATCGGTTTTTCTATTATGAACTTATGCACTTGCTAATTTTTTTCATAAAAAGTTGTGTTTACAACTCCATTCAAAAGAAGTTTTTGGTGGTTTTTGTTTTTTTTTCCTTCGAGACAGAGTTTTGCTCTTTCCACCTAGGCTGGAGTGCAATGGTGTGAACTTGGCTCACAGCAACCTAGCAACCTTCGCCTCCCAGGTTCAGCTGATTCTCTTGCCTCAGCCTCTCGAGTGGTTAGGACTACAAGCGTGCACCACCATGCCTGGCTAATTTTGTGCTTTTAGTAGAGACGTGGTTTTGCCATGATGACCAGGCTGGTCTTGAACTCCTGACCTGAGGTAATCCGTCCACCTTGGCCTCCCAAAGTGCTGTGATTACTGGCAAGAGCCACCCTACCCGGCCTCAAAAGCAGTTTTTAAAAGCAAACACAATATAACACCAAAGTTGAAAAATCTATGCTCACCCAAAGATGCCAGGTTTAATTATTTATAGAATACTGCATCAAAAATAAGACAATAACCCAAAGTATACCATTAAAGATGTATCCACTCCTACAACTAGAGACACTTAATCTATCTGGTAGCAAATGATACTCCAATCAGTTTCAGCATGTCTGAAATCTGTAAGGACAAAAGTGATAAAACATGACCTTCATTCTTCATTAGACTCTTACAACACTTGAAGGAAAATAATTTCTGAAGCACAAAGAGGTAAAGAGGTGCAATCTTTCAAAAAGATATTCAGTGTTCACAATCCAAGAGTGCAATATCAGGCTGGGTGCGGTGGCTTACGCCTGTAATCCCAGCACTTTGGGAGGCCATGGTGGGTGGATCACCTGAGGTCAGGAGTTCGAGACCAACCTGGCCAACAGGGTGAAACCCTGACTCTACTAAAAATACAAAAATTAGCCAGGCATGGTGGTGTGCATCTGTAGTCTTAGCTACTTGGGGGGCTGAGACAGAAGAATCGCTTGAACCTGGGAGGTGGAGATTGCAGTGAACGAGATCATGCCACCTCACTCTAGTGTCAGTAACAGAATGAGATTCCATCTCAAAAAAAAAAAAAAAAAGAGTGTAATATCGGTATACACAGATAATATACTGAATGAAACAAATAGAATAATTTGAAGAGGTATCTTGATGAACAAGGAGTCATTAGAAAGGTTGTTTTCATGTCTTTGAAGGAAATTGCAATGTGAGAAATTAGTACTTTGACTAAATTTAGTAAATTTAGTACTATTTAGTACTATACTAAAAAAGTACTATTTAGTACTATACTAAAAAAGTACTATTTAGTACTATACTTAAAGTACTATTTAGTACTATACTAAAAGTTTGGTGCTAACATGTATTATTAACGTGAGTTAGGCAGAGTACCATATAATTTACACGTGTTATCTCATTTATTGTAGGTAAAACGTAATTTCAAACTCTGGGAGTATATATGAATTAGATGGAATAAAATTCTATTTAAATGGCCACCAGTAAACCGGTATCTAGGAACAGGGTGATACAGTGCCCAAGTTTTCTATTCTTACTAAATGTTGTGTTTCATTTTCAACGTTTTCTTGGATATTGCTCTTTTTTGGTCATTTTTATTTTTATTTTAGAAAACTAACAAATTGACTCTTCTTGGTACTGACTCTTGGGTTTTATAGAAGAAAAACTAATTAAATTCTGTACATTTACCTTTACCTCATTTTTTCTCTTTTAAATTTATTTTAATTGACATATAATAGATGTACATGTTATGGGGTACAGAGTGATATTTTGATATATTTATGCAATGCGTAAAGATCAAGTCAGAGTCATTATCATATCCATTGCCTAAATCATGTATTATTTCTTTGCAGTGAGAATATTCAAATATTCCTTATTTTAGTTATTTGAAAACACAAAATAAGTTCCCGTTAACTACAGTCACCCAATAATGCTGTAGAGAACTAGAACTTCTTCCTTCTCTCCAGCTGTAATTTTGTACGTATTAACCACATTTTTCTTATACTCTTCTTTCTCCTACTCTTTCCAGGATATGGTAACCAGAACTCTACCGTTATCTACTTCTATGAGATTAAAAATTTTAACTTCCATACATAAGTAAGAACATGTAGTTATGTGGTGTTTATGTTTCTATGCCAGGCTTATTTCACCTAACATAATGCCCTCCACTTGCATTCTTGTTGCCACAAATAACAGGATTTTGTTCTTTATTATGACTAAATAACATTCCATTATACATATATGTCACATTTCTTTATCTATTCATCTGTTGATGGACACTTATGTTGATTCCATATCCTGGCTATTGTGAATAGTGCTGTAATAAACATGGGGGTGCAGGTAACTCTTTGATATACTGATTTTCTTTCCTTCGGATATATACTGAAAACCATATGATTAAATTAATAAACAATAAAAGCGTTTGGCAAAATTAAATATTCTTACATGACAAAAAACCTCTCAACAATTTAGTATAGAAAATATATGCCTTAACACGGAAGGACATAAAGGACAAATCTACAGCTAAGATCATACTGAATGTGGAAAAGGTGAAAGATTTTACTGTGAACAAGAAAATAATTTTACTGGAACAAGAAAAGGATGCCTATTTTCACCAATCATATTTCACATAGTGAAAGTCTTAGCCAGGACAATTAGGTTAGAGAAAGAAATAAAGGACATCTGAATTGGAAAGGAGACAGTCAAATTGTCCCCGTTTAAAGACAATGTGATCTTATACATGGAAAAAAATAAGACTCTACCAAAAGCTTCTTAGGGTGATAAATGAAATGAATAAAGTTGCAGGATATAAATCAACATACAAAAATCAGTAGCATTTCTATACATTGATAGTAAACTAGCTGAAACAAGAAATTAAGAAAGCAATTCCTTTTACAGTAGTTACAAAAATGTACTTAGAAATAAATTTAACCAAGGAAGTAAAAGATTTCTACAACAAAAATGACAAATATTAATGAAAGAAATTAAAGAAAACACAAAAAAGGAAAGACATCCACGTTTATAGATTGAAATAATATTCTTAAAATGACCCACTATCCTATGTGATTTACAAATTTAGTACAATCACTAGCTTGTATTTTTAAAAGCACCTTTGCTGCATATTCTTAAGATACTCAATGGCAATGCCTGGATTTAAGTTTGAGGTGTTATTACATCTGTTTTATATTGGGCACAATATAATGTTATCAGAGATAACAGTTTTGAATGGTCCTAGGTCATACAGTAATATATACATTGTGATTTATAGACAAGCTATCTTTTAATATTCAGGCATTTAGAAAGTTCATTTAGACAAAGTTATAAAACTTGCCTTCCATTCTGCCTATATCACCTAAAAATCCTAATTTAAGAGGTAAATTTGATATTTTTTGATACACAATTTATCAACACAATAAAAATCTAACAACTATCATGTGCAGAGTGTGAAAATCTCATCAGATTAGGGAACACAAAGTCATCCTTTTCATATTTCGGAAGTAAAACTGTTTTGGAAACTGCTATTTTTAGAAACAGTTAAAAACATTTTTTCATTAGTTTTTCATGTAAAATTGTGACAACCAGCATGAAATAACTGTCATCACAGAAGCATGGTATATTCGATTCCAAAACATATTCTGCGTAAGTTTTATTATATTTATGTATTATTTATACTTAGATTGCAACCCATAATGTACAGATATTATTTTTCCTTCAACTCTTAAGAATATTCTTAAATAATAAAATTAAAATTAATGAATTATAATTTTTTTTGGTTGGGAAAATGAAGACACACACCTGACAGTGCATCACTTCACCTCATCATTTCGTCTCATCATTTCATCTCATTTCATCATTTCATCTCATCATTTTATCTCATCATTTCATCTCATCCCATCTCATCTCATCATTTCATCGTATCATCTCACCATTTCATCTCATCATTTCGTCAAATCTCATCTCATTTCCATTTCATTTTCATTTCGTTATTTCATTTCATTTCACTATTTCATTTCATTTCATCTAATTTCATTTCATCTAATTTCATTTCATTATTTCATTGTGTCATTTCATATCTCATTTCATTTCATCTCATATTTTTATCTCATTTTTCATATCACTTTTCATCTCATCATTTCATCTCAATTCATTTCATCTCATCATTTCATCTCCTCATTTCATCATTTCATCCTTTCATTTCAACATTTCATCTCATCATTTCATCTCATTTCATTATTTCATTTCATCTCATTTCATTATTTCACCTAATTTCATTATTTCTTTTTTATTTTATTTTATTTTATTACCATACTTTAGGTTTTAGGGTACATGTGCACAATGTGCAGGTTTGTTACATATGTATCCATGTGTCATGTTGGTTTGCTGCACCCATTAACTCGTCATTTAGCATTAGGTATATCTCGTATTTCATGTCATCTCATCTCATCTCACTTCATCTCATCTCATTTCATCTCATTTCATCTCATCATTTCATCTCATTTCATCTCATCATTTTTCATCTCATCATTTAATCTCATTTCATTTCATCTCATCATTTCATCTCACCACATCTCTTAATTTCATCACTTCATTTCAACATTTCATCACTTCATCTCATCGTTTCATCTCATCTTTCAATTTCATTTCAATATCATCATTGCATTTCATCTTTTTTATTTCATCTCAGTTAATTATTTCATTTTATTTCATCTCATTTCATCTCATCATTTTTCATCTCATCATTTCATCTCATCATCTCATCATTTCATCATTTCATTTCATCATTTCATGTCATTTCTTCTCATTTCATCTCATCTCATTTCAATTTCATTTCATTATTTCATTTCATTTTACCTCATTTCATTTCATCTCATTTCATCTCATCATTTCATCTCATTTCATCTCATCATTTCATCTCATCTCATTTCATCTCATCATTTCTTCTCATCTCATCATTTCACCATTTCATCTCATTTCATCATTTCATCTCATCTCACCTCATCTCATCATTTCATCTCATTTCATCGCATCATTTCATTTCATCTCATTTTTCATCTCATTTCATCTCATTTCCTCTCATCATTTCATCCCATCTCACCTCAGCATTTCATCATTTCATCTTACCATTTCTTATTTCATCTCATCATTTTATCTCATCATTTCATCTCATCTCATCTCAACTCAATTCAATTTCCTTTCATTATTTCATCTCACTTCATTTCATCTCATTCATTTCATCTCATTTCATTACATCTCATCATTTCCTCTCATCATTACATCTCATCTCGTTGCACCTCATCATTTCATCTCATCATTCATTTGATTTCATTTCATCTCATCATTTCATCTCATCTCATCATTTCCCTTTCATTATTTCATTTAATCGTTTAATTTCATCATCTCATTTAATTTCACCTCATTTCATTATGTCATTTCATTTCATCTCATTACATTTCGTCTAATTTCATTTCATCTCATTATCTCTTTTCATCTAATCATCTCATCAACTCATCATTTCATCTCATCTCATATCTTCTCATCTCATTTCAATTTCATTTTTTCATTTCATTATTTCAGCTCAACTCATTTCATCTCATCACATCTCATCATTTCATCATTCTATTTCATTATTTCATCTTATCATTTCATCTCATCATTTCATCTAATCTCATTTCAATTTTATTTCAATTTCATTTCATTATTTCACTTCATCTCATTATTTCATTTCATCTCATCATTTCATCTCATCATTTCATCTCAACATCTCATCTCATCTCATTTCATCTCATCATTCATCTCATCATTTCATATCATCATTTTATCTCACCATTTCATTTCATCTCATCTCATTTCATCTCATCTCATTTCATCATTACATCTCATTTCATCATTTTATGTCATCATTTCATGTCATCATTTCATCACATCTCACTTCATCTCATCATTTCAGCATTTCATCTCATTTCATCTCATCATTTCAACTCATTTCATCTCATCTCATCATTTCCATTTCATTTCCATTTCATTATTCCATTTCATCATTTCATTTCATTATTTCATTTCATTATGTCATTTCATCTCATTACATTTCATCTCATGTCATCATTTCATCTCATCATTTCATCTTGTCATTTCATCTCATTATTTCATCTGATTTCATGTCATCATATCATGTCATCATTTCATCTAATCATTTCATCACCTCATCTCATCATTTAATCTCATCATTTAATCTCATTTCATCTCATCATTTCATCTCATCTCATTTCATCATTTCATCTCATCATTTCGTCTCATCTCATTTCATCATTTCATCTCATCTCATCATTTCCATTTGATTTCCATTTCATTATTTCATCATTTCATTATTTCGTTTCATCTCATTTCATTATTTCATTTCATCATTTTATTTCATCTCATTATATTTCATCTCATTTCATTTCATAACATTTCATTTCATCTCATTTCATTTCATTTCATCTCATCTCATTTCATCATTTCATCTTATCTCACCTCATTTCAATTTCATTTCAATTTCATCATTACATTTCATAATTTCCTTTCATTATTTCATTTCATTTCATCTCATTTCGTTATTTCATTTATCTCATTTCATCTCATCATTTCATCTCATTTTTCATCTCATCATTTTTCATCTCATTTCATCTCATCATTTCATCTCATCATCTCATCTCATCTCATTTCATCTCGTTCATCCAATTTCATCTCATCATTTTAACTTATTATTTCGTCCCATCTCAATTTCATTTCATTATTTCATTTCATTTCATCTCATCATTTCATCTCATCATCTCATCATTTCATCTCATTTCATCTCATCTCATCTCCTTTCAATTTCTTTTCAATTCTGTCACTTCATCTCATCATTTCAACTTACCATTTCATCTCAAAACTTCATCTCATCTCATCTCATCATTTCATCATTTCATCTCATCATTTCACCTCATCTCAAGTCATCTGATCATTTCATCTAACTGAAATGATGTAATGGAATCATGAAATGAAATGGATAGGATGCCCTCACTGATGTTAAATTTAAAAATTGTTTTCATGTATTCATTTTTATATTTATATGTATTTATATTTACTTATATTTCTTTTTACTTCTTTTTATTTATATTTTTACTTATTTCTTTATTTACAGACAAGGTCCTCTTCTGTGGCCTAGGCTGGAATGCAGTGGTGCATTCACAGTTCACTGCAGCCTCGAGCAAACCAGCCACCTCAGCCTCCCAGGTAGCTGGGACCCCAGGTGCGCACCATCACACCTGGTTAATATTTTATTATTTGTAGAGATGGAGGCTTGCTATGCTGCCCAGGCTGGTCTCAAACTTCTGGGCTCAAGCAATCCTCCTGCCTTGGCATCCCAAAATGCTGGGATTACAGACATGAGCCACAGTGCCCAACCTATTTATTTATTTATTTATTTAATAAAGACAAGGTCTCACTATGCTGCCCAGGCTGGTCTTCCACTCCTGGCCTCAAATGATTCTCCAAACTTGGCCTCTCAAAATGTTGGGATTACAGTTATGAGCCACCATGCCTGGCCTAAAAATAGTATTATATTTTTGCGTTATATAATTTTCAATTAGGTAATATGAAAATTCAGTACAGGAAATATGCCCTTAATTACATAGGCATAAACATTTGTTACACTGAGAAAAATCTAATAGAGCTAAAAGTAAAAATTAATTTGAAAAGGTCATTAGATACTCATACATTCTTAACGTTTACACATTCTTTCATATATTCACATATTCTTTTAACAGTATCAATGGTTTGGAGTTATGCGTACAAAACCATGACCTATATGGAATACAACAAATAACAGGCTAATAACTGATAACTAATACAACTAATAATTACAATTCAAGGCATGTTATATACAAAGCTTTAACTTCTCATCATCAGAATTTTTTTCTTTCTGTTTTGGCAGATACTATGAATACAACATTCAACTCACAGACACTATGGAGCCCTTACTAAGCATAAAGTACTGTGAAAGGCCAGTGCTAGGACAGAACAGAGACAGGGCCAGGGATACGACAGAACTGGGGCAGGGTCATGGCCAGAGATAAACCAGGGGCAGGGTCACAGCCAGGGAAACGACAGGACCAAGGCCAGGGCCAGAAGCAGGGCAGAACCAGAGCCAGGGCAAGGCCAGGGCCAGCAGAATGCCAGGGCAGGGCTAGGGTGGCACAGGGCCAAGGCAAGGCAGGGTCAGTGTAGAACAAGGAACGGGCTAGGGTATGGCAGGGCAGGGACAGGGAGGTCCAGGGCCAGAGCCAGGTCCAGGACATGGACAGGGCAGGGCCAGAAACATGGCAGGACCAGAAAGGGGACAGGGCAAGAGCAAGGCCAGAGAAGGACCATGGAAAAAACATGGCCATGGAGGGTCCAGGGCAAGGGCAAGTCCACGGCAGAACCAGAGCCAGGGCAGGCCAAAGGCAGGGCCAGGGCAGGGCAAGGCCAGGGTAGGGCAGGGCCAGTGTAGGGTGAGGGTAGGGCCAGGGCGAGTTCAGGGCCAGGACAGGACTAAGATAGCACAGGGCCAAGGCAGGGCCAGGGCAGGGCCTGGGGATTGTCAGGGCCAGGGCCAGGGTCAAGGCTGGGCCAGGGACAGGGCCAGAGCAAGGGCAGGGCCAGGGAGAAGGCAGAACCAGAGAGATCCAGAGCAAGGGAAGGGCCAGGGCAGAACCAGGACCAGGACAAGGCAAGGCCTGGGCAGGGCAAGAAAAGGGAAGGGCAAAGCCAGGGTAGAAAAGACCAGGGTAGGGCCAGGCCAGGGTAGGAGAAGGCCATGGTAGGGCCAAGGCCAAGGCAGGGCAGGGCTGGGGTAGCACAGCGAATGGCCAAAAACAGGGCAGGGCCATAGCAGTGGCAGGACTAGCAACAGGGCCAGGGCAAGCGCTGGACCAGAGCATGGTGGGGACAATATAGGGCCAGGACACAACATGGCAAGGCAGGTCCAGTGCCATTTCATGGACTCGGTAGGCCTGGGGTCAGGCCAGGGCAGGGCAAGGGCAAGGCCAGGGAGAAGGCAGGGCTGGGGCCAAGGCAGTACCAGGGAAGGGCAGGAACAGTGCAGGGCCAATGCAGGGTAAGGGCAAGGCCAGGGCATGGAAGGGCAGGGCACGACCAAGGAAGGGCCAGGAGAGGGCCAGGGCAAGGTCAGGGCCAGAACAAGAGTACGGCTGGGGCCAGGAATATGGTAACACCAGGGCTCAGCCCAGGCTGGGATACGCAGGGCAGAGCATGGCCTGTGCAAAGCAGGGTGAGGGCCAGGCCATACAGAGAGTAGGCCAAATGCCAAGGCAAGGCTAGGGTACTGCCAGGGCTGAGGCAAGGTCAGGGAAGGTCCAGGGCTGAGTCAAGGCTACAATCAATACACAGCAAAGGTCGGGGCAGATATAGGGCACAAGCAGGGCAGGCTAGGGCACGGCAATGGCAAGACCAGGCCATGGCAGGGCCAGCCCAGGATAGAACAGGGCACAGGCAGGGCAAGGCCAGGGCCATGGCTGGGGCAGGATAAGGACCAGGACCAGGGTCCAGGCCATGGCAAGGGTATGGCCAGGGCAGAGGTAGGGCCAGAGCCAGGGTCCAGGCAGGGCCAAGGCAGGTCCATTGCAGTGCCAGGGTTCAGACCAGGGCTAGAGCAGGGCTTGGGTAGGGCCAGAGCCAGGACCAGGAAAGGGCAATGTCAGGACAAGGGCCATGGCAGGACCAGCAACGGGGCTAGGGCCAGAACAGGGACAGGAACAGGGACAGGGTCAGGGCTAGGGCCAGAATAGCATGCCAGGGTAGAGCCAGGCCAAATTAGGGCCAGGACAGGGTCAGGACCAGGGCTGGGCCAGGGTATGGCCTTAAGTAGCGAAGGGCCAGGCCCAGGGTCCATGCCAGTGCCAGCGCCAGTCCAGGGCAGAGGCAGGGCCATGGCCAGGTCTAGGACAAGGCTGGGGCAGGGCCAAGGTCTGGGTCAGGGTCAGCACAAGACCAGGGCAGAGCCAGGGGAGGGACAGGGCCATGACAGGACCAGGGTCAGGAGCAGGGCTCAATGCCGGGCCAAGGCCACAGATAGGACCAGGTCTGTGCTAGGGCCAGTGTGAGGGCCAAGGCGGGGTCAGGGCAGGGCCAAAGGGAGGGCAGGGCCAGGACAGGGTGGAGCAGGCCTGGGGTAGCACAAGGTTAAGTCACGGCATGACAAACTAGGGCAGGTCTATGGCTGGGGCCGGGACAGGGCCAGAGCCAGGGCAGGGCCAAGACAGTGGCAGCTCCAGGGCAGAGCCAGGGTTAGGACCATGGACATGTCCAAGACCAGTGCCAGGGCAAGGGCACGGGCAAGGGCAGGGGCAGGACCAGGGTCATCTAAGAACCAGGGACAAAGCCAGGCCCAGAGCAGGGCCAGGACAGGTACCTGGCAGGGCTAGGGTCTGGGACAGGGCCATGGCAGGGCCAGGGCCAGGGCCACAACCAGGTCTGTGCTATGGCCAGGTCCAACACAGTGCCTAGGTGAGGCTAGGGTGAAGGTCAAGATAGGGCCAGGGCAGGGTCAAAGCCATGTTAGGGCCAAGGCAGGGCGATGGCAGCCAAGGCAGGGCCAGCAAAGCATAGGGCCAAGACAGGGCAGGGCCAGACCAGTGCCAAGACCTGGGCAGGGCCAGGGAACAGCCAGGGCAGGGCCAGGGCCAGGGCCATGACCATGACCTGGGCAGGACCAGGTTTGGGGCAGGGGCAAAACAAGGGCAAGGACAGTGCAGGTTCTTGGCACAGCCAGGGTCCAGGACAGTGTCAAGGCAGGGCCAAGGCAGGGTCTGGGCCATGGTAAGACCAGCAACAGGGCTGGGGCTAGGCCAGTGACAGGACCAGAGTCAGGGCAAGGAATAGAGCAGTGTAAAGCAAGGGTAGGGCCAGGGCCAGGGTAGAACCAGGGCAAGGTCCCAAGCAGGGAAGGGCCAGGGCCAGGACAGGTCAGGGCAAGGCCATGACAGGGCCAGCGGCTGCGTTAGGGCAAGGGCAGGGCCAGAGCAAGGTAAGGGTCAGGGCCAAGGCCAGGGTAGGGACAGGGCAAGAAATATGGCAGGACCGGGGCAATGCCAAGGCCAGAGCTGGGCCAGGGCTGAGCCAGGGCTGAGTCAGGGCAGGGCAGGGCAGGCCATGGTATGGCCAGTGCAGGACAGGACAAGAGCCGGTCCACAGAGAGAGCAGGGCTGATGCCAAGAAAGAGACAGGCTAGTGCCAAGGCTGAGGCAGTGTCAGAGCATGTCCAGGGCAGGGCCGGGGCCAGGGACAGAACCGAGCCAGGGCACAGCCAAGGCAGGGTAGGGTGGGGAAATGGCACAGCCAGGTCAGTACTGGGACAGGGCAGAGCAGGGCAAGGCGATGGTAGGGGCAGGGGAGGGACAGGCCAAGGCAGAGACATGTCACGCCAGGGCCAGGACACCTCCAAGTCCACTTCAGGGCCAGGGCTATGGCAGGACAAAGACCAGGGCCAGGGTCAGGGCCAGGACTGTGCTAGGGCCAGGTCCAGAGCAGGACCTAGCAAAGACTAGGGTGAGGGCCAAGGTAAGGCCAGGGCAAGGTCAAAGGCAGAGTAGGGCCAGGGCAGGGTGATGACACACCCAGAGCACAGCAGGGCAGGGTGATGGCAAGACAAGGGGCAGACCACTGCCAGCTCAGAGCCAGGGAAGGACCAGGGAAGAGCCAGGAATGGGTCTGGGTCAGGGCCAGGACCAAGGCAGAGCAGGGCCAGGGCCATGGCAGAGTCAGGGCAGGTCCTTCACAGCAGGACCAGGTTCCAGGCCAGGGCCAGGGAAGCAGCAGGGGCAGGGCCTGGATAAGGGCAGGGCCAGGGATATGGCAGGACCAGGGCTAGGGCCAGGACCAGGCCATAATGAGGGCAGGGCAAAAGCTAAGGCAGGGTCAGGGCAGGTCCAGGGAGCGGTCAGCACCAAGCGTGGCCAAGGCACAACCAGCGAAGGGTAAGGCAGGGCAATGGCACCACTGGGCCATGACAGGGCAAGGTCAGTGCCAGGGGAGGGCAGAACAGGCAGGCCCATGGTGGGGCCAGGGCAGGGATGGGCCAAAGCAGGGCCAGGACATGTCCAAGGCCAGGTCAAGGCCAGAACAGGAGCAGGACCATGACCATTGGCAGGGCCAGTGTCATGACAGGACCAGGGTCAGGACAGGGGGCAGGGCCAGAGCCAGAGCCAGAGTAAAGGTCAGGCCAGCACAGGATCAGGGCAGAGCCAGTGCCAGGGCAAGACCAGGGCAGGGACAGGGTAGCACAGGGCCAAGACACGGTCAGGATGGGACCAGAGCAGGACAGGGCCGAGACAGTCCAGGTAACAGTAGGGCAGGTACAGGGCAAGACATGGCAGTACAGGGCCAGATCCATGGCAGGGGCAGGGCAAAGCTAGGCCCATTGCCAATGCACCTGCCCTCCATACAGGGCTCCTACCACCTGGCCACTGCTGCAGCCCATCCATCACTGTAAGCCTGAACTCCAATCCTGGCTGCAGCCGCCTGCCCTCCTAGTGAAGCCGCTCTCCTACCACTCTGGTGCACTGCAGTCTCTGTCACTGCCACCCACCTGCAACGAGGTGAGCTGTGGTTTCGCAGGCTCTAGGTGTCTCCTCCTCCTCCTGGCAAGGAGCTGCTGGGCAGACAAAGCCAGAAAAGCCTGGAGGAAGATGTGAGAGGTGGAAGGGTTAGAGCCTCAACTTGTCATGCCGGCCACTGGGTGGCAGGGGCCAGTTTCAGCAAAGGCACTCACACCCACCATCCAAAGTCCAGCCTCTCCTTTTGGCCCAAGCTGGCTAGGAACTGGGGTCTGGGGTGGGTATGGAGACACCACAGCACCCAGCTCCCCACTCCACAGGAACCATTGGGCCCATCGTGGCTGCACTCGTCGGGGAACAGGAGAAGCAGAAAAATTCAGACCCAGCCAACCCTCCACACCCAGGTGCCAATTCCTGTTCCAGACACCTATATGCACAGGGCCTTGTCCCCCGTGGTGTCCCCAGGGGTGCCTGGCAGCCTCTGAGGCAAGACTCAGAGTGCACAGGACCAGGAACCATGGTGGGTGAGGGGGCTCTGCCATGCTCAGGATTCCCACGCAAACGCTGCACGCCTGCCGCACTCCAGTATGACCAAGAGTAGGTTGGCCTCTGGAGTGTGGAGTCAGGGAGGAGAGAACCACTCCTTCCTTGGATGCCAACTCTGCTGACCACCGCCAGCAGTGCAGCCCCTGATAGCAATGAACTCGCCCCTCCTCCACGGCTAGTCCTGCCCTCAGTAGCGCCCCCCACCTCCATCCCCCAATGCTGCCAGTAGCATATACCCAATAGTGCCCTAACCTGTCCTCCTCCATGGGCACTGCAGACCCAGAAAGTGCCCATAACCCACCCTCCTTGCCGTGGGCAGTGCAGCCCTGTACAGTGCTATCAACCAGTACCCCTAATGCAGGCAAGGACACCCTGGATAGCGCCCCCAACCCACCCCACACTGCGAAAGGTGCAGCCCTGGATAGCCCCTGTCCTACCACTCTGGTCGTGCTGCAGTCTCTGTCACCACCACCACCAACCACAGTGAGGCAAGCCAGTGGGCCGCAGGCTCTAGCACCCAGCAGCCAGGCACGAAGCAGCTCTCGCTGATGGCCGGCTCCTACCACTCCCACCATGCTGCTGTCTCCGTGGCTGTCTTCTTTGACTACAAAAGAATGAAACTAGGTATCAATAAGAAGAGTAACTTTGGAAAGAATACAATCACAGGGAAGTTAAACACTACTCTCCTGAATAAATGACTAGCGGGTCAATGAAGACACTAAGACAAATTCAAAAATTTCATGAAACAAAGGGTAATGAAAACACAGTATACCAAAATTGTTACGCAGAAAGCAGGACAAAGGCAGAGATTTATAGCTATAAGAGTCTACCATCCAAACAAAAGAAAAACTTCAAATAAATAATACATCTTAAAGAACTAGTAAAGTAAGAACAAACTAAACTGAAAATAAGAAAATAAATAAGATCGTAGCAGGAATAAAATTGAAATAAAAAACACACAACATTAAATGAAAAGCTGGTTTTCTGGAAAGCTAAACAAAATTGACAAACTTTTAACCAGGCTAACTAAGAAAATAAGAGACAAGATTCAAATAAATAAAATCAACAGATTAAAAAAGGAGACATTACAACTGATACTACAGAAATTCAAAGGATCATAACTGGCTATTATATGCCAATAAATTGGAAAGCCTAGTAGAAATTGGCAAATTCCTAGATGCATACAACCTACTTACGTTGAACAATGAAAACATCCAAGACTACAACAGACTGGTAACAAGTAATGAGATCGAAGCCATCAGAAAAGCTCTCCCGGTAAAGAAAAGCCCAGCAACTGATGTCTTCACTGCTGATGGCTTCACACCAAACAATATAAAGACCTAGTACCAACCCTACTCAAACTATTTTGAAAAACAGGAGGGAATACTTCCAAACTTATTCTATGAGACCATTATTACTGTGATACCAAAATCAGACAAAGGCATCAAAGAAGGAAACTACAGGCCAGTATCTCTAATACTGATGCAAAAATCCTCAACAAAATACCAGTGAGTCAAATTCAGTAATACATTAAAAATATAATTCATCATGATCAAGTGGGATGTATCCCTGGAATGCTGGGGTCACTCAACATACAATGTGATACATCCCATCAACCAAATAAATGACAAAAGCAGTATGATAGTGTCAACTGAAACTGAAAAAGCATTTGATGAAATTCAGCATCCCTTCATGCTATAAATCCTCAAAAAACGGGTACAGAAGAAACACACCGCAACATAATAAAAACTACAGGAAAGACACCCACAGTTAGAATCAGATGGAATGAGGAAAAATGGAAAGCTTTTCCTCTAAGATTGAACATGATAAGGATGCCCACTGTCACCACTGTTGTTTAACGTAGTACTGGAAATCCCAGCTAAAGCAATCAGTGCAGCACCTGATATGGCCCCCAACCCACCCTGTCCCCTGCCACCAGCAGTGTAGCCCCCAGCAATAGTGCACCCAAGACACCCAAACCACCCTGCCTCCCCACACCATGGGCATTGCAGCACCCCAAGCACCCTTAACCCGAAACTGCCACCCCCCGCAGCCACGCAGTGCAGCCCCGGAGAGCACACTTAGCCCACCTCACTGTTGCCAGCAATACAGTCTGGGATAGTGCCCCCAACCGGCTCCCCACCAAGGGCATTTCCATCAAGATGGAAATGTAAAAAATTTCTTTGAACTGGATAACACAACCTATCAAGACCTCTGGGATACAGCAAAGGCAGTGCTAAGAGGAAAGTTTGTAGCCCTAAACACCTATGTCAAAAAGTCTGAAAGAGCACAAACAGACAATCTAAGTTTGACAATAAGGCCATAGTTACCAAAACAGTATGGTACTGGTTTAAAAGGCACATAGACCAATGGACCAGAAGAGAGAACCCAGAAATTAACCCAAATACTCACAGCCAACTGATCTTTGACAAAGTAAACAAAAACATAAAGTGGGGAAAGGACACCCTTTTCAACACATGATGTTGGGATAATTGGCGAGCCACATGTAGGGGAATAAAACTGTATTCTCATCTCTCACCTTATAGAAAAATCTACTCAAGATGGATTAAGAACTTAAACCTAATTCCTGAACTATAAAAATTCTAGAAGATAACACTGGATAAACCCTTCTAGACATTGGCATAGGCAAGGATTTCATGACCAAGAACCCAAATGCAAATGCAATAAAAACAAAGATAAATAGCTGGGACTTAAATAAACTAAAGAGCTTTTGCATGGCAAAGGGAAGAGTCAGCAGAGTAAACAGACAACCCACAGAGTGGGACCCCTGACCCTGACCCCTGACTCCTGACCCCTAACCCTTAACCCTAACCCCTAACCCCAACCCTCACCCTCACCCTAACGCAACCCTAACCTCTAATCCCTAACCCCTAACCTCTCTTAACCCCTAACTCTAAACGTTGACTCCTAATCCCTAACTCTGACCCCAACCCCTATCTCCAACCCCAAACACTAAACTTAACCCCTAACCCTAACGACAACCTTAACCCTAGGTTTGCTACTAAGTTTGTATTGACTATGTCAACGTTGATTATTATAATCGCTGTCTTAGGACTGCACGGCAGCGAGGGGATTGCGAATCTTATATTAATATTTTTGTATTGAGGCAGTGCATTAGCATTACAGGTGCTTGTTACATGAGCAATGGGGATGTCATATTTTGGGTGTCACGTCTGCATTACGAATGCCGCATTTGTCTTCCGCGGCTGCGGTGTGTATCTCGCATTGCGGCCGCCTCACAATGGCTGGGGAGAACCTCGGTGGGCAGGATTCAGAGGGGCTTTTGGTTTCCCGTTTTCCACACTGAACCCTTCTAACTGGTCTCTGACCCTGATTATTCAGGGCTGCAAACAGGAAGGATTTTACTCACCGTCGATGCCGCCCCGAGTTGTCCCAAAGCGAGGCAGTGTCCACAAGGTCTGTGCTGAGGAACGCTGCTCTGCCTTCGCGGTGTCTCCCGGGTCTGTGCTGAGCAGAACGCAGCTCCGCCCTCGCGGTGCTGCTGGCCCACCCAGGTCTGTGCTGAGCAGAATACTGGTCTGCCTTCGCTGTACCTCCGAAGTCTGTGCAGAGGAGAACTCAGCTCTGCCCTCGCGATGCTCTCCGGGTCTCTGCTGAGGAGAGCACAGCTCCGTCCTCGCAAAGGCACAGCGCCGGCGCAGGCGCAGGGGGCCGCACAGCGCCGGCGCAGGCGCGGGGGTGGGGGCCCCCCCGCACAGCGCCGGCGTAGGCGCAGAGGGGGGCGCACAGCGCCGGCGCAGGCGCAGAGCCGGGGGGCCGCACAGCGCCGGCGCAGGCGCAGGCGCAGCGGTGGCCCGCCCCCCCCCCCCCCCCCCCCCCCGCACAGCACCGGCGCAGGCGCAGAGGGGGCGCAGAGCGAGCATCGCGAGGGTGGAGCTTAGTTCTCTGCACACACTTCAGAGGTACAGCAAGGGCGGACCAGTGTTCTCCTCAGCGCAGACCCGGGCTGGCCGGCGGCACTGCGAGGGCAGAGCTGGGTTCTGCTCAGCACAGACCCGGGGGACACCGCGAAGGCAGAGCTGCGTTCTCCTCAGCACAGACCTTGGGGACACTGCCTTGCTTTGGGACAATTCGGGGCCTCATCGATGGTGAGTAAAATCCTTCCTGTTTACAGCCCTGAATAATCAGGGTCAGAGACCAGTTAGAAGGGTTCAGTGTGGAAAATGGGAAACCAAAAGCCCCTCTGAATCCTGCCCACCGAGGTTCTCCCCAGCCATTGTGAGGCGGCCGCAATGCGAGATACACACCGCAGCTGCGGAAGACAAATGCAGCATTAGTAATGCAGACGTGACACCCAAAATATGACATCCCCATTGCTCATGTAACAAGCACCTGTAATGCTAATGCACTGCCTCAATACAAAAATATTAATATAAGATTCGCAATCCCCTCGCTGCCGTGCAGTCCTAAGACAGCGATCATAATAATCAATGTTGACATAGTCAATACAAACGTAGTAGCGAACCTAGGGTTAAGGTTGTTGATAGGGTTAGGGGTTAGGGGTTAAGTTTAGTGTTTGGGGTTGGAGATAGGGGTTGGGGTCAGAGTTAGGGGTTAGGAGTCAACGTTTAGAGTTAGGGGTTAAGAGATGTTAGGAGTTAGGGGTTAGGGTTGCGTTAGGGTGAGGGTGAGGGTTGGGGTTAGGGGTTAGGGTTAGGGGTTAGGGGTTAGGGTTGGGATTACGTGTCAGGGGTCAGGGTCAGAGTCAGGGTCAGGGGTCCCACTCTGTGGGTTGTCTATTTACTCTGCTGACTGTTCTCTTTGCCGTGCAAAAGCTCTTTAGTTTAAGTCCCAGCTATTTATCTTTGTTTTTATTGCATTTGCATTTGGGTTCTTGGTCATGAAATCCTTGCCTATGCCAATGTCTAGAAGGGCTTATCCAGTGTTATCTTCTAGAATTTTTATAGTTCAGGAATTAGGTTTAAGTTCTTAATCCATCTTGAGTAGATTTTTCTATAAGGTGAGAGATGAGAATACAGTTTTATTCCCCTACATGTGGCTCGCCAATTATCCCAACATCATGTGTTGAAAAGGGTGTCCTTTCCCCACTTTATGTTTTTGTTTACTTTGTCAAAGATCAGTTGGCTGTGAGTATTTGGGTTAATTTCTGGGTTCTCTCTTCTGGTCCATTGGTCTATGTGCCTATTTTTAAACCAGTACCATACTGTTTTGGTAACTATGGCCTTATTGTCAGACTTAGATTGTCTGTACTCTTTCAGACTTTTTGACATAGGTATTTAAGGCTACAAACTTTCCTCTTAGCACTGCCTTTGCTGTATCCCAGAGGTCTTGATAGGTTGTGTCATCCAGTTAGAAGAAATTTTTTACATTTCCATCTTGATGGAAATGCCCTTGGTGGGGAGCCGGTTGGGGGCACTATCCCAGACTGTATTGCTGGCAACAGTGAGGTGGGCTAAGTGTGCTATCCGCGGCTGCACTGCACGGCTGTGGGTGGGTGGGGGGTGGCAGTTTCGGGTTGAGGGCGCTTGGGGTGCTGCAATGCCTATGGTGCAGGGAGTCAGGGCGGTTTGGGTGTCTTGGGTGCGCTATTGTGGGGGGGCTACACTGCTGGTGGCAGGGGGCAGGGTGGGTTGGGGGCCATATCAGGTGCTGCACTGATTGCTTTAGCTGGGATTTCCAGTACTATGTTAAACAACAGTGGTGACAGTGGGCATCCTTATCATGTTCGAGATCTTAGAGGAAAAGCTTTCCATTTTTCCCCATTCCATCTGATTCTAGCTGTGGGTGTCTTTCCTGTAGTTTTTATTATGTTGCGGTGTGTTTCTTCTGTACCCGTTTTTTTGAGGCATGAAGGGATGTTGAATTTCATCAAATGCTTTTTCAGTTTCAGTTGACATTATCATACTGCTTTTGTCATTTATTTGGTTGATGTGATGTATCACATTGTATGTTGAGTGACCCCAGCATCCCAGGGATACATCCCACTTGATCATGATGAATTATCTTTTTTATGTATTAATGAATTTGATTCACTGGTATTTTGTTGAGGAATTTTGCATCAGTATTAGAGATACTGGCCTGTAGTTTCCTTCTTTGATGCCTTTGTCTGATTTTGGTATCACAGTAATAATGGTCTCATAGAATAAGTTTGGAAGTATTCCCTCCTGTTTTTCAAAATGGTTTGAGTAGGATTCGTACTAGATCTTTAAATTGCTTGGTGTGAAGCCATCAGCAGTGAAGACATCAGTTGCTGGGCTTTTCTTTACCGGGAGACTTTTTCTGATGGCTTCGATCTCATTACTTGGTACCAATCTGTTGTGGTCTTGGATGTTTTCATTGTTCAACGTAAGTAGGTTGTATGCATCTAGGAATTTGCCAATTTCTACTAGGCTTTCCAATTTATTGGCATATAATAGCCAGTTATGATCCTTTGAATTTCTGTAGTATCAGTTGTAATGTCTCCTTTTTTTTAATCTGTTGATTTTATTTATTTGAATCTTGTCTCTTATTTTCTTAGTTAGCCTGGTTAAAAGTTTGTCAATTTTGTTTAGCTTTCCAGAAAACCAACTTTTCGTTTAATGTTGTGTGTTTTTTATTTCAATTTTATTCCTGCTACGATCTTATTTATTTTCTTATTTTCAGTTTAGTTTGTTCTTACTTTACTAGTTCTTTAAGATGTATTATTTATTTGAAGTTTTTCTTTTGTTTGGATGGTAGACTCTTATAGCTATAAATCTCTGCCTTTGTCCTGCTTTCTGCGTAACAATTTTGGTATACTGTGTTTTCATTACCCTTTGTTTCATGAAATTTTTGAATTTGTCTTAGTGTCTTCATTGACCCGCTAGTCATTTATTCAGGAGAGTAGTGTTTAACTTCCCTGTGATTGTATTCTTTCCAAAGTTACTCTTCTTATTGATACCTAGTTTCATTCTTTTGTAGTCAAAGAAGACAGCCACGGAGACAGCAGCATGGTGGGAGTGGTAGGAGCCGGCCATCAGCGAGAGCTGCTTCGTGCCTGGCTGCTGGGTGCTAGAGCCTGCGGCCCACTGGCTTGCCTCACTGTGGTTGGTGGTGGCGGTGACAGAGACTGCAGCACGACCAGAGTGGTAGGACAGGGGCTATCCAGGGCTGCACCTTTTGCAGTGTGGGGTGGGTTGGGGGCGCTATCCAGGGTGTCCTTGCCTGCATTAGGGGTACTGGTTGATAGCACTGTACAGGGCTGCACTGCCCACGGCAAGGAGGGTGGGTTATGGGCACTTTCTGGGTCTGCAATGCCCATGGCGGAGGACAGGTTAGGGCACTATTGGGTATATGCTACTGGCAGCATTGGGGGATGGAGGTGGGGGGCGCTATTGAGGGCAGGACTAGCCGTGGAGGAGGGGCGAGTTCGTTGCTATCAGGGGCTGCACTGCTCGTGGTGGTCAGCAGAGTTGGCATCCAAGGAAGGAGTGGTTCTCCTGTCCCTGACTCCACACTCCAGAGGCCGACCTACTCTTGGTCATACTGCAGTGCAGCAGGCGTGCAGCCTTTGCGTGGGAATCCTGAGCATGGCAGAGCCCGCACACCCACCGTGGTTCCTGGTCATGTGCACTCTGAGTCTGTGCCTCAGAGGCTGCCAGGCACCCCTGGGGACACCACGGGGGACAGGGCCCTGTGCATGGAGGCGCCTGGAACAGGAATTGGCACCTGGGTGTGGAGGGCTGGCTGGGTCTGAATTTTTCTGCTTCTCCTGCTCAGCGACGAGTGCAGCCATGATGGGCCCAGTGGTTCCTGTGGAGTGGGGAGCTGGGTGCTGTGGTGTTTCCACACCCACCCCAGACCCCAGTTCCTAGCCAGCTTGGGCCAAAAGGAGAGGCTGGACTTTGGAGGGTGGGTGTGAGTGCCTTTGCTGAAACTGGCCCCTGCCACCCAGTGGCCGGCATGACAAGTTGAGGCTCTAACCCTTCCACACCTCACATCTTCCTCTAGGCTTTTCTGGCTTTGCCCACCCAGCTGCTTCTTGCCAGGAGGAGGAGACACCTAGAGTCTGCGACACCACAGCTAGCCTCGTTGCGGGTGGGTGGCAGCGACGGAGACCTCAGTGCATCAGAGTGGTAGGAGAGTGGCTGCGCTAGGAGGGCAGGTGGCTGCAGCCAGGGTTGGGGATCAGACTTACAGTGATGGATGGGCTGCAGCAGTGGCCAGGTGGTAGGAGACCTGTAGGGAGGGCCGGTGCATTGGCAATGGGCCTGGCTTTGCCCTGCCCCTGCCATGGATCTGGCCCTGTACTGCCCTGTCTTGCCCTGTACCTGCCCTACTGTTACCTGAACTGTCTCGGCCCTGTCCTGCTCTGGTCCCATCCTGACCCTGTCTTGGCCCTGTGCTACCCTGTCCCTGCCCTGGTCTTGCCCTGGCACTGGCCCTGCCCTGAACCTGTGCTGGCCTGGCCTTGGCTCTGGCCCTGGTTCGGGCCCTGCCCCTTGTCCTGACCCTGGTCCTGTCATGGCACTGGCCCTGCCAATGGTCATGGTCCTGCTCCTGTTCTGGCCTTGTCCTGGCCTTGGACATGTCCTGGCCCTGCTTTGGCCCATCCCTGCCCTGGCCCCACCATGTGCCTGCCTGTTCTGCCCTCTCCTGGCACTGACCTTGCCCTGTCATGGCCCAGTGGTGCCATTGCCCTGACTTACCCTGCGCTGGTTGTGCCTTGGCCCTGCATGGTGCTGGCCACTCCCTGGACCTGCCCTGACCCTGCCCTTGCTTTTGCCCTGCCCTCACTATGGCGTGGTCCTGGCACTAGCCCTGGCCCTGCCCTTATCCAGGCCCTGCCCCTGCTGCTTCCCTGGCCCTGGCCTGGAACCTGGTCCTGTGAAGGACCTGCCCTGACTCTGCCATGGCCCTGGCCCTGCTCTGCCTTGGTCCTGGCCCTGACCCAGACCCGTTCCTGGCTCTTCCCTGGTCCTTCCCTGGCTCTGAGCTGGCAATGGTCTGCCCCTTGTCTTGCCATCACCCTGCCCTGCTGTGCTCTGGGTGTGTCATCACCCTGCCCTGGCCCTACTCTGCCTTTGACCTTGCCCTGGCCTTACCTTGGCCCTCACCCTAGTCTTTGCTAGGTCCTGCTCTTGACATGGCCCTAGCACAGTCCTGGCCCTGAACCTGGCCCTGGTCTTTGTCCTGCCATAGCCCTGGCCCTGAAGTGGACTTGGAGGTGTCCTGGCCCTGGCGTGACATGTCTCTGCCTTGGCCTGTCCCTCCCCTGCCCCTACCATCGCCTTGCCCTGCTCTTCCCTGTCCCAGTACTGACCTGGCTGTGCCATTTCCCCACCCTACCCTGCCTTGGCTGTGCCCTGGCTCGGTTCTGTCCCTGGCCCTGGCCCTGCCCTGGACATGCTCTGACACTGCCTCAGCCTTGGCACTAGCCTGTCTCTTTCTTGGCATCAGCCCTGCTCTCTCTGTGGACCGGCTCTTGTCCTGTCCTGCACTGGCCATACCATGGCCTGCCCTGCCCTACCCTGACTCAGCCCTGGCTCAGCCCTGGCCCAGCTCTGGCCTTGGCATTGCCCCTGGTCCTGCCATATTTCTTGCCCTGTCCCTACCCTGGCCTTGGCCCTGACCCTTACCTTGCTCTGGCCCTGCCCTTGCCCTAATGCAGCCGCTGGCCCTGTCATGGCCCTGCCCTGACCTGTCCTGGCCCTGGTCCTTCCCTGCTTGAGACCTTGCCCTGGTTCTACCCTGGCCCTGGCCCTACCCTGGCCTTGCACTGCTCTGGCCCTTGCCCTGACTCTGGTCCTGTCACTGGCCTAGCCCCAGCCCTGTTGCTGGTCTTACCATGGCCCAGACCCTGCCTTGGCCCTGCCCTGACACTGTCCTGGACCTTGGCTGTGCCAAGAACCTGCACTGTCCTTGCCCTTGTTTTGCCCCTGCCCCAAACCTGGTCCTGCCCAGGTCATGGCCATGGCCCTGGCCCTGCCCTGGCTGTTCCCTGGCCCTGCCCAGGTCTTGGCACTGGCCTGGCCCTGCCCTCTCTTGGCCCTATGCTTTCCTGGCCCTGCCTTGCCTGCCATGGCCCTGCCTTGGCCCTAGCCTGGCTTTGACCCTGCCCTGGCCCTATCTTGGCCTTCACCCTAGCCTCACCTAGGCACTGTGTTGGACCTGGCCATAGCACAGACCTAGTTGTGGCCCTGACCCTGGCCCTGCCATGGCCCTGTCCCAGACCCTAGCCCTGCCAGGTACCTGTCCTGGTCCTGCTCTGGGCCTGGCTTTGTCCCTGGTTCTTAGGTGACCCTTGCCCTGCCCCTGCCCTTTCACTGGCACTGGCCTTGGACATGTCCATGGTCCTAAACCTGGCCCTGCCCTGGAGCTGCCACTGTCTTGGCCCTGCCCTGGCTCTGGCCCTGCCCGGCCCCAGCCATAGACCTGCCCTGGTTGGTCATGCCCTGACTTAACCCTGTACTACCCTGGGCTTGCTCCACCCTGTCCTGGCCCTGCCCTCCCTTTGGCCCTGCCCTGACCCTGCCTTGGCCCTCACACTGGCCCTAGCACAGACCTGGTCCTATCTGTGGCCTTGGCCCGGCATTGAGCCCTGCTCCTGACCCTGGTCCTGTCATGGCCCTGTCCCTCCCCTGGCTCTGCCCTGGTCTTGTGCTCACCCTGACCCAGACCTTGGCCCTGCCCCAGCCTTGTCCTAGACCTGGCCATGGCCCTGCCTCTGCCCTAGACCAGCGCTGGCACTGGCATGGACCCTGGCCCTGGCCCTTCACTACTTAAGGCCATACCCTGGCCCAACCCTGGTCCTGACCCTGTCCTGGCCCTAATTTGGCCTGGCTCTACCCTGGCATGCTATTCTGGGCCTAGCCCTGATGCTGTCCCTGTCCCTGTCCCTGTCCAGGCCCTAGCCCCGTTGCTGGTCCTGCCATGGCCCTTGTCCTGACATTGCCCTTTCCTGGTCCTGGTCCTGGCCCTACCCGAGCCCTGCTCTGGCCCTGGTCTGAACCCTGGCCCTGCAATGGACCTGTCTTGGCCCTGCCCGGACCCTGGCTCTGGCCCTACCTCTGCCGTGGCCATACCCTTGCCCTGGCCTCTACCCTGGTCCTGGTCCTTATCCTGTCCCAGCCGTGGCCCTGGCCCTGCCCTGCCTGTGCCCTGTTCTATCCTGGGCTGGCCCTTCTATGGCCTGGTCTTGCCATTGCTGTGCCCTAGACTGCCCTACTTGTGCTCTAGATCTGCCCCGGCCTTTGCCCTGTATTGGTTATAGCCTTGACTCAGCCCTGGACCTTCCCTGACCTTGCCTCAGCCCTGGCACTACCCTAGCCTTGCCTTGGCATTTGCCCTACTCTCTCTATGGCCTGGCTCTGGCCCTGCCTTGCACATGCCATGGTCTGCCCTGCGTGTCCCAGCCTGGGCCCAGCCCTTGTCTTACCATATTCCTGGCCCCAGCTGTACCCTTGTTCTGGCCCTGACCTTGCCCTGGCCCTCTCCTGGCTCTCTCCTGGCCCTTCCTTGGTCGTGCCCTGCCCTTCCATGCCCTGGCCTTGCCCTTACCCTGCATTGGCCCTGCACTGGTCCTGCCCTGCCCTGGCACTGCCTTGGCCCCAGCCCTGCGTTCTCCCTGGCGTTGCCCTTCCCCTGCCCTGGCCTGACTCCAGGCCTACTGAGTCCATGAAATCGCCCTGGACCTGCCTTGCCATACTCTGTCCTGGCCCTGTATTGTCTCCACCATGCTCTGGTCCAGTGCTTGCCCTGGCCCTGTTGCTAGTCCTGCCACTGCTATGGCCCTGCCCTGTTTTTGGCCATTCCCTGTGCTACCCTAGCCCTGCCCTGCCTTGGCCTTGGCCCTACCATGGCCTTCTCCTACCCTGGCCTGGCCCTACCCTGGTCTTTTCTACCCTGGCCTGGCCCTACCCTGGTCTTTTCTACCCTGGTCTTGCCCTGCCCTGGCCTTGGCTTTGCCTTGTCCTGGTCCTGGTTCTGCCCTGGCCTTGCCCTTGCTCTGGATCCTCTCTGGTTCTGCCTTCTCCCTGGCCCTGCCCTTGCTCTGGCCCTGTCCCTGGCCCAGCCTTGGCCCTGGCCCTGGCCCTGACAATCCCCAGGCCCTGCCCTGGCCCTGCCTTGGCCCTGTGCTATCTTAGTTCTGTCCTGGACCTGAACTCACCCTGGCCCTACCCTCACCCTACACTGGCCTTGCCCTAACCTGGCCTTGCCCTGCCCTGGCCCTGCCTTTGGCCTGCCCTGGCTCTGGTTCTGCCGTGGACTTGCCCTTGCCCTGGACCCTCCATGGCCGTGTTTTTTCCATGGTCCTTCTCTGGCTTTGCCCTTGCCCTGTCCCCTTTCTGGTCCTGCCATGTTTCTGGCCCTGCCCTGTCCATGTCCTGTCCATGTCTCTGGCCCTGGACCTCCCTGTCCCTGCCCTGCCATACCCTGGCCCATTCCTTGCTCTACACTGACCCTGCACTGCCTTGGCCCTGTGTTACCCTAGCCCTGCCCTGGCCTTCTGCTGGCCCTGATCCTGCCATGGCCCTGCCCTGGCCCTGGTTCTGCCCTGCTTCTGGCCCTGGCCTTGGTCCTGTCGTGTCCCTGGCTGTGACCCTGCCCCTGGTTTTTCTCTGGCCATGACCCTGCCCCAGTTCTGTCGTACCCCTGGCCCTGTCTCTGTTCTGTCCTAGCCCTGGCCTTTCACAGTACTTTATGCTTAGTAAGGGCTCCGTAGTGTCTGTGAGTTGAATTTTGTGTTCATAGTATCTGCCAAAACAGAAAGAAAAAAACAAAATCTGATGAGAAGTTAAAGCTTTGTATATAATATGCCTTGAATTGTAATTATTAGTTGTATTAGTTATTAGTTATTAGTTATTAGCCTGTTATTTGTTGTATTACATATAGGTCATGGTTTTGTATGCATAACTCCAAACCATTGATACTGTTAAAAGAATATATGAATATATGAAAGAATGTGTAAACATAAGAATGTATGAGTATCTAATGACCTTTTCAAATTAATTTTTACTTTTAGCTCTATTAGATTTTTCTCAGTGTAACAAATGTTTATGCCTATGTAATTAAGAGCATATTTCTTGTACAGAATATTCACATTACCTAATTGAAAATTATATAATGCAAAAATATAATACTATTTTTAGGCCAGGTATGGTGGCTCATACCTGTAATCCCAACATTTTGAGAGGCCAAGTTTGGAGAATCATTTGAGGCCAGGAGTGGAAGACCAGCCTGGGCAGCATAGTGAGACCTTGTCTTTATTAAATAAATAAATAGGTTGGGCACTGTGGCTCATGTCTGTAATCCCAGCATTTTGGGATGCCAAGGCAGGAGGATTGCTTGAGCCCAGAAGTTTGAGACCAGCCTGGGCAGCATAGCAAGCCTCCATCTCTACAAATAATAAAATATTAACCAGGTGTGATGGTGCGCACCTGGGGTCCCAGCTACCTGGGAGGCTGAGGTGGCAGGTTTGCTCAAGGCTGCAGTGAACTGTGAATGCACCACTGCATTCCAGCCTAGGCCACAGAAGAGGACCTTGTCTGTAAATAAAGAAATAAGTAAAAATATAAATAAAAAGAAATATAAGTAAATATAAACATAAATACATATAAATTTAAAAATGAAAACATGAAAAACAATTTTTAAATTTAACATCAGTGAGGGCATCCTATCCATTTCATTTCATGATTCCATTACATCATTTCAGTTAGATGAAATGATCAGATGACTTGATATGAGATGAAATGATGAGATGAAATGACGAAATGATGAGATAAGATGAGATGAAGTTTTGAGATGAAATGGTGAGTTGAAATGATGAGACGAAACGACAAAATTGAAAAGAAATTGAAAGGAGATGAGATGAGATGAAATGAGATGAAATGATGAGATGATGGATGAAATGATGAGATGAAATGATGAAATGAAATGAAATAATGAAATGACATGAAATAATGAAATGAAATTGAAATGAGGTGAGATGAAATAATGAGTTAAAATGATGAGATGAAATGAGGTGAATGATGAGATGAAATGATGAAATGAGATGAGATGATGAGTTGAAATGATGAGATGAAATGAGATGAAAAATGATGAGATGAAAAATGAGATGAAATGATGAGATGAAATGAAATGATGAAATGAGATGAAATGAAATGAAATAATGAACGGAAATTATGAAATGTAATGATGAAATTGAAATGAGATAAGATGAAATGATGAGATGAGATGAAATGCGATGAAATGATGAGATGAAATGAAATGAGATGAGATGAAATGCGATGAAATGAAGAGATGAAATGACATAATGAAATGAGATGAAATGAAATAATGAAATGATGAAATAATGAAATGGAAATGAAACGGAAATAATGAGATGAGACGAAATGATGAGATGAAATGAGATTAAATGAGATGATATGTGATGAAATGACATGAAATGATGACATGATATGATGACATGAAATTATGACATGATATGATGACATGAAATCAGATGAAATAATGAGATGAAATGACAAGATGAAATGATGAAATGAGATGAGATGAAATGTAATGAGATGAAATGACATAATGAAATGAAATAATGAAATGAGATGCTGAAATGGAATAATGAAATGGAAATGAAATGGAAGTGATGAGATGAGATGAAATGAGTTGAAATGAGATGAAGTGATGAAATGATGGGATGAAATGACATGAGATGAGATGTGATGAAATGATGACATGAAATGATGACATAAAATGATGATGAAATGATGAGATGTAATGATGAAATGAGACGAGATGAAATGAGATGAAATGAAATGAGATGAGATGAAATGAAATGGTGAGATAAAATGATGATATGAAATGATGAGATGAATGATGAGATGAAATGATGAGATGAAATGAGACGAAATGAAATGAAATAATGAAATAATGAGATGAAATAATGAGATGAAATGAAATAATGAAATGAAATGAAATTGAAATAAAATTGAAATGAGATGAGATGAAATGATGAGATGAAATAAGATGAAATAATGAAATAAAATGATGAAATGATGAGATGTGATGAGATGAAATGAGATGAGATGAAATAATGAAATGAGATGAAATAATGAAATGAAAAAATGAAATGAAATTGAAATGAGATGAGAAGATATGAGATGAGATGAAATGAGATGAAATGATGAGATAAGATGAAATGAGTTGATAAGATGATGAGATGAAATGATGAGATGAAAAGAGATGGTGAGATGAAATGAAATGATGATATGAAATGACATGAAATGAAATTAGACGAAATGTAATGAGATGAAATGAAATGACATAATGAAATGAAAAAATGAAATAATGAAATGAAGTGAAATTAAATGAAATGATGAAATTAAATGATGAAATGAAATAATGAAATGGAAATGAAATGGAAATGATGAGATGAGATGAAATGATGAGATGAATGATGAGATGAAATGATGAGATTAAATGAGATGAGATGTAATGATGAGAGGAAATGATGAGATATAATGAAATGAGATGAAATGAATGAGATGAAATGAAGTGAGATGAAATGAAATAATGAAAGGAAATTGAATTGAGATGAGATGAGATAGATGAAATGATGAGATAAAATGATGAGATGTAATAAGAAGAAATGTTGAGATGAAATGATGAAATGCTGAGGTGAGATGAGATGAAATGATGAGAGGAAATGATGAGATGAAATGATAAGATGAAATGAGATGAAAGGATGAGATGAAATGATGAGATGAAATGAGATGAAATGATGAGATGAGGTGAGATGAAATGATGAGATGAAATGAGATGAAATGGTGAAATGAGATGAGAAGAAATGATGATATGAAATGAGATAAGATGAGATGAAATGAGATGAAATGAAATGAGGTGAAATGAAATGAGGTGAAATGAAATAATGAAATGAAATTGAAATGAGATGAGATGAAATGAGATAAAATGATGAGATGAAATGAGAAGAAATGAGATGAAATGATGAAATGAAATGATGAAATGATGAGATGATGAGATGAAAAATGAGATGAAATGAGATGAAATAATGAAATGAGATGAAATGAAAAGAAATGAAATGAAATGATATTGAAATGAAATTGAAAGGTGAGATGAGATGAAATGATGAAATGTTGAAATGAAATGATGAAATGAAGAGATGTGAGATGAAATGATGAGATGAAATGAAATGAAATGAGATTAAATGATGAGATGAAAAATGATGAGATGAAATGAGATGAGATGAAGTGAGATGAGATGAGATGAAATGATGAAATTAGGTGAAATAATGAAATGAGATGAAATGAAATAATGAAATGAGATGAGATGAAATGATGAGATGAAATGTCGAAATGAAAGGATGAAATGATGAGATGTGGAGATGAAATGATGAGATGAAATGAATTGAGATGAAATGAGATGAAAAATGATATGAAAAATGAGATGAAAAATATGAGATGAAATGATATGAAATGACACAATGAAATAATGAAATGAAATTAGATGAAATGAAATAGTGAAATGAAATGAAATGAAATAATTAAATGGAAATGGGATGAGATTTGATGAAATGATGAGATGAATGATGAGATCATATGATGAAATGATGAGATGAGATGAAATGATGAGATGAAATGATGAAATGAGATGAAATGATGAGGTGAAGTGATGTACTGTAACGTGTGTGTCTATTCATTTTCCCAACCAAAAAAAATTTATAATTCATTAATTTTAATTTTATTATTTAGGAATATTCTTAACAGTTGAAGGAAAAATAATATCTGTATATTATGGGTTACAATCTAAGTATAAATAATGCATAAATATATTAAAACTTACACAGAATATATTCTGGAATCGAATATACCATGCTTCTGTGATGACAGTTATTTCATGCTGGTTGTCACAATTTTACATGAAAAACTAATGAAAAAATGTTTTTAACTGTTTCTAAAAATAACAGATTCCAAAACAGTTTTACTTCCGAAATATGAAAAGGATGACTTTGTGTTCCTTAATCTGATGAGATTTTCACACTCTGCACATGATAGTTGTTAGATTTTTATTGTGTTGATAAATTGTGTATCAAAAAATATCAAATTTACCTCTTAAATTAGGATTTTTAGGTGATATAGGCAGAATGGAAGGCAAGTTTTATAACTTTGTCTAAATGAACTTTCTAAATGCCTGAATATTAAAAGATAGCTTGTCTATAAATCACAATGTATATATTACTGTATGACCTAGGACCATTCAAACTGTTATCTCTGATAACATTATATTGTGCCCAATATAAAACAGATGTAATAACACCTCAAACTTAAATCCAGGCATTGCCATTGAGTATCTTAAGAATATGCAGCAAAGGTGCTTTTAAAAATACAAGCTAGTGATTGTACTAAATTTGTAAATCACATAGGATAGTGGGTCATTTTAAGAATATTATTTCAATCTATAAACGTGGATGTCTTTCCTTTTTTGTGTTTTCTTTAATTTCTTTCATTAATATTTGTCATTTTTGTTGTAGAAATCTTTTACTTCCTTGGTTAAATTTATTTCTAAGTACATTTTTGTAACTACTGTAAAAGGAATTGCTTTCTTAATTTCTTGTTTCAGCTAGTTTACTATCAATGTATAGAAATGCTACTGATTTTTGTATGTTGATTTATATCCTGCAACTTTATTCATTTCATTTATCACCCTAAGAAGCTTTTGGTAGAGTCTTATTTTTTTCCATGTATAAGATCACATTGTCTTTAAACGGGGACAATTTGACTGTCTCCTTTCCAATTCAGATGTCCTTTATTTCTTTCTCTAACCTAATTGTCCTGGCTAAGACTTTCACTATGTGAAATATGATTGGTGAAAATAGGCATCCTTTTCTTGTTCCAGTAAAATTATTTTCTTGTTCACAGTAAAATCTTTCACCTTTTCCACATTCAGTATGATCTTAGCTGTAGATTTGTCCTTTATGTCCTTCCGTGTTAAGGCATATATTTTCTATACTAAATTGTTGAGAGGTTTTTTGTCATGTAAGAATATTTAATTTTGCCAAACGCTTTTATTGTTTATTAATTTAATCATATGGTTTTCAGTATATATCCGAAGGAAAGAAAATCAGTATATCAAAGAGTTACCTGCACCCCCATGTTTATTACAGCACTATTCACAATAGCCAGGATATGGAATCAACATAAGTGTCCATCAACAGATGAATAGATAAAGAAATGTGACATATATGTATAATGGAATGTTATTTAGTCATAATAAAGAACAAAATCCTGTTATTTGTGGCAACAAGAATGCAAGTGGAGGGCATTATGTTAGGTGAAATAAGCCTGGCATAGAAACATAAACACCACATAACTACATGTTCTTACTTATGTATGGAAGTTAAAATTTTTAATCTCATAGAAGTAGATAACGGTAGAGTTCTGGTTACCATATCCTGGAAAGAGTAGGAGAAAGAAGAGTATAAGAAAAATGTGGTTAATACGTACAAAATTACAGCTGGAGAGAAGGAAGAAGTTCTAGTTCTCTACAGCATTATTGGGTGACTGTAGTTAACGGGAACTTATTTTGTGTTTTCAAATAACTAAAATAAGGAATATTTGAATATTCTCACTGCAAAGAAATAATACATGATTTAGGCAATGGATATGATAATGACTCTGACTTGATCTTTACGCATTGCATAAATATATCAAAATATCACTCTGTACCCCATAACATGTACATCTATTATATGTCAATTAAAATAAATTTAAAAGAGAAAAAATGAGGTAAAGGTAAATGTACAGAATTTAATTAGTTTTTCTTCTATAAAACCCAAGAGTCAGTACCAAGAAGAGTCAATTTGTTAGTTTTCTAAAATAAAAATAAAAATGACCAAAAAAGAGCAATATCCAAGAAAACGTTGAAAATGAAACACAACATTTAGTAAGAATAGAAAACTTGGGCACTGTATCACCCTGTTCCTAGATACCGGTTTACTGGTGGCCATTTAAATAGAATTTTATTCCATCTAATTCATATATACTCCCAGAGTTTGAAATTACGTTTTACCTACAATAAATGAGATAACACGTGTAAATTATATGGTACTCTGCCTAACTCACGTTAATAATACATGTTAGCACCAAACTTTTAGTATAGTACTAAATAGTACTTTAAGTATAGTACTAAATAGTACTTTTTTAGTATAGTACTAAATAGTACTTTTTTAGTATAGTACTAAATAGTACTTTTTTAGTATAGTACTAAATAGTACTAAATTTACTAAATTTAGTCAAAGTACTAATTTCTCACATTGCAATTTCCTTCAAAGACATGAAAACAACCTTTCTAATGACTCCTTGTTCATCAAGATACCTCTTCAAATTATTCTATTTGTTTCATTCAGTATATTATCTGTGTATACCGATATTACACTCTTTTTTTTTTTTTTTTTGAGATGGAATCTCATTCTGTTACTGACCTGAGTGAGGTGGCATGATCTCGTTCACTGCAATCTCCACCTCCCAGGTTCAAGCGATTCTTCTGTCTCAGCCCCCCAAGTAGCTAAGACTACAGATGCACACCACCATGCCTGGCTAATTTTTGTATTTTTAGTAGAGTCAGGGTTTCACCCTGTTGGCCAGGTTGGTCTCGAACTCCTGACCTCAGGTGATCCACCCACCATGGCCTCCCAAAGTGCTGGGATTACAGGCGTAAGCCACCGCACCCAGCCTGATATTGCACTCTTGGATTGTGAACACTGAATATCTTTTTGAAAGATTGCACCTCTTTACCTCTTTGTGCTTCAGAAATTATTTTCCTTCAAGTGTTGTAAGAGTCTAATGAAGAATGAAGGTCATGTTTTATCACTTTTGTCCTTACAGATTTCAGACATGCTGAAACTGATTGGAGTATCATTTGCTACCAGATAGATTAAGTGTCTCTAGTTGTAGGAGTGGATACATCTTTAATGGTATATTTTGGGTTATTGTCTTATTTTTGATGCAGTATTCTATAAATAATTAAACCTGGCATCCTTGGGTGAGCATAGATTTTTCAACTTTGGTGTTATATTGTGTTTGCTTTTAAAAACTGCTTTTGAGGCCGGGTAGGGTGGCTCTTGCCAGTAATCACAGCACTTTGGGAGGCCAAGGTGGGCGGATTACCTCAGGTCAGGAGTTCAAGACCAGCCTGGTCATCATGGCAAAACCACGTCTCTACTAAAAGCACAAAATTAGCCAGGCATGGTGGTGCATGCTTGTAGTCCTAACCACTCGGAGGCTGAGGCAAGAGAATCAGCTGAACCTGGGAGGCGAAGGTTGCTAGGTTGCTGTGAGCCAAGTTCACACCATTGCACTCCAGCCTAGGTGGAAAGAGCAAAACTCTGTCTCGAAGGAAAAAAAAACAAAAACCACCAAAAACTTCTTTTGAATGGAGTTGTAAACACAACTTTTTATGAAAAAAATTAGCAAGTGCATAAGTTCATAATAGAAAAACCATAATATTCCAGGCACAATTTAGTACTAAAAAAAATTATGTTGAATATTCTGTAATACAACATGCTTTTTCCCTTCATGAACAATTTGTGTTTTACTGAGAAGACTCACTGTTTATGGTAGACATTAGACTACAGATGAATATGTACTTTAAACACTCAGTTGCTTTCTTAATTTTATATCTGCTGCTTTATGCCTCTGTTTATTTTCATTCTTTCCAATGTCCACATTCTAGTAAATTTGAATATTTTAATCCAAGTTTATATACTATTTAATATTGCTTGTATAGTTTAGTATTTTTGAGACTCAAAAAGGTTTACAGAAAGAAGAAAAAGAGATCAACATGTTATCATTTAAAGATCATTTTGAAATCTTGGACCTTTATATTTTAATGAATAAAATGTTAGTAGTTATTAGTATAAAATAATTTATGTCTCTTGGACTTAGCATCCAGCATTTCTTTTTTAATAAAGAAAATAATTATTCTCTTGCAATATACTATGTTTATCTGGGTTTTGAAAAATGACGTTTCGTAATATGAGAAAGCCATTTACATTTTTAAATCTACAAAGGCAAATGGAATGGTACTAAATTATTTACATAATAATGTTTAGATGGGGCCCTTATAACATTCTTTCTATACTTCCTACGGAGTTGGGGATATGCAATCTTAGAATATTTCTGGGAGCTAATCCTTTAGCTTGATGAATGAAACAAGACTTTTAAATAAAATTAAACTTTCAAATTATCAGGTAATGGGCCTGTCTTTTAATTCAATGATATGGAGCATAATGAATTATCCCCTGTTCATTGGGTAGTAAGTTTTCATTCTTAACCTATAATACTCAAAATGTCCTTTAATTTTTGATAGTCATATCATTATCCCTAGGTATTTTAGTTTCTATCTTAAATTCTAAAATAATGTCGAAACAGGAGAAAGTATTCTTTATTACCATATGTATTAAACATCATGGTTTACAAATTTAACTGCAAATGTATCTTTTCATTGCTTCTTGATGACACCCTTCACCCTATCTATATTGTCACTACCAAGTGGTGATTACTTTTCAGGTTCACATACTTGTTCTTTGGAAAAATATCTGTGCCTTATAAAGAATATGATTGTTGGCATTCAAAACCCAGTGAAGTATACATTATTAGCCTGTTGCCTAACTCATTTCTTTAAAACTACACTAATTACCCACATACTCATGTTTTTATTTCCTCATTATTTCTGGAGAAAACAAATACTGCTAACACGATATTTGTAAAAGAGAAAAAAGTCTTTTCTTGAAAAGTGCTTCATTGTAGTATTAACTTATAGTATCAACTTCTTTATAAACTCCTATACACTTTTTATTCTGAGAGAAATAAAAAAGCTAAAAGTGAAATGAGTTTTTCTACTCTCCATATTATAAGCACCCATCTTGCTAATTTAGGGTCTTTATAGTTAGGGTAAGTTGTGTCATATCGAGGTTACAAAATAAAAAGTATTTTGTCTGGGCCTTTCCTTATTCAGTAATACTGTCAGTTTGGCTTTTTTTGTAGGTCAATTTATTGATCTCAGTATTCTGAAATAATATGTTTACTATTTTTGATAAGCATTTAAAATATTAGATTTATTGTTACTCTTCTGCCTTTATTGGGCTGGAAGAATAATTGTTTCTCTCACTCCACAAAAGCCAAGTTGTAGAGAAAAACACATAGACATTCAACTGCAAAGCAGAGAAACTTGACTATTTTCTGCAATTTTAAAGTGTATATTGAATAAATTAAACCATCTTTTTATTTTCTTTTTTGCTCACTGGAAAATATTAACAACATCAAGTGTGTTATTATAATGTTATCTAGTTAAAAATCTCAAAAAGTTTTCATAATTACCATTTTAAAATATATAAATAGGTGACCTAATGTTAATTTTTATTGTCTGAGACCATGTCTGTTATTTCACTCTTTAAATTCATTTAGTAATGCAGAACGTAGTACTTAGTAGATACTCAAAAATTATTTGCTGAATAAAAAAGGTTAAATATGTAATATATACAAAATGTACTGGACAAAATGCACCAAACAATTTTGTTACACCAGTTTAATGTAGAATATTGCCTTTAAAAGATATTTCAGTTTTCAAGTGTCTACAGTGACTTTTAATATTTGTGCACATATAAAATAATATTTCCAAAAATGTAATCCAGTGGGGAATATACTTTCTAAATTCTAGATTTATAATTTGGGTTTAAATTATAAAATCATTAAATAAGATGCAAGTGAAATGTAGTCAAATATCCCCTTGGAAAAAAATTAAGAGGCCTCTAAAGTGACGTATTGATATATGTAATTTTACAATCATCCTCAGTTTGCTTTTGCTCTAGCATTAGAACAGATTCTTGTTTATTTGCTTTACATCAAAGATAGAGTTTTTGTTCCTTTAAGGACATATTTAAAAATCAATCCAAATGGTTTACAATAGAATCATATTTAGTGATAAGCACATAGGGCATGAGGCCTTCCGAAGTAAGTGCAGAGCCAAATCTCATTCATCTGCACTCAATCACATATATTTATTGATAAAATGCTAAGTGGAAAAACATGAATTATGTAAATTCATCTCTCTCTTTTGCCTTTTTAAATATACATACAGTCAAACCTGTGATTTACTAATGAACAAGTAATACTCCATTGCACATGTAATGAATTATGTGGCATAAAATCAATATTAATTGTAAAAAATCTATGGCAATAAGGTTAGAAGGAATGTGATATAGCAGTGATTATCCCATAGCCAAAAAATATAGATATTTTTGCCCTCTGATTTTTTCATTGTCTACATTTTCTACAAATAACACAGATAGCTTTTGTAACATTTCATTCCAAATCCTTAAACATGAAAGACAAATTTAAAAATACTCATTTATATACACCCTGATTTTAAAAATATTTATTATGATTTCTCATGGAGTTTAGGAATATTCAAAATCTACTAAAAGTTATCATGTTCTATGATAACTCTCTGTTGCTTTAAAAAGCAATCTTGACAATTTCAAGTATGCAGTGGGTATCCACTGGGGCCTAGATATCTCTTGGGGACTGATGTCAACCTGGAGGCTGATGTCCACCTGGGACTAGCTATTCAACTGTGGCAAGGTATCCACCTTGGGCCGAGTTTCCATGGGACCTGATGTCTACCTCTCTCCAGGGTGTCCATCTGCGGCCTGATGTTCACCAGGCACCTAGGTATCAACTTGGGGCTTGATGTCTACCTGTCTTCAGACTGTTGGCCCCTATGGGTCAGGGACCACGAGATCATTTTCAATACCATACGCTGGGCCCACCAGGGCATCTGGCACACAGGACTAATGCTAAGGGCAGAGTCGCTGAGTGAATAAATGGGAGGATGTCAAATGCCCTTTCCTGCTTCTGGCCACCTCATAATGTGGAGATTATTCACAAGAACAGGAAATGCATGACCTCAGCATGACTCCCCTGGCTCCAGATGCATGAGCAAAGCTCAGTGGGTGCCAGGAACACAGGAGGCTGTCCTCCACCCACCCAGCCAGCATCAGCACCGCAGCCTCAACAGGAGCATCACAGAACAAAACAGGAAACTGCATTTAGGAGTCCTCAAGTTGCTGGCTCTCCAGGGTCCCAGGAGGCAAAGGAGCAGGATCTGCAGGCTCCAGGGCAGTAAGAAGGACCTCAGTAGCCTCTCTTGTCCCCTCTTTGCCTCCAGCTCCTGGGGTGTGCAGTTCACTCTCCAGCATCCTCACCTCAGCCAGGGCAGCAATTTCCCCCAACTTCCAAATGAGGTTTGATCTTGTTCTGGGACTTTTGACACAGGGTCCAGTGCCTGGGCACATTCTGTCCTATCCCAAATCATTTACCCAAACCTCCAAGCCTCTCTCTGCCCTGAGGGACCCCCAGGAGTGAATAGCTTTTTCCAAGTGTCTCAGCACAAATGGGATCATTCATAAAAAATCAAGGTCAACAGACACTTTCTGAGCATGTGGAACCCTGTGGTTTCATGCTCTAAGCACCTCACATTATTTACAGGAGAAAACGGAGGCTTATTTTCCTGTAGCCCTGTCTACACTAGGGTAAGTGGGACTGTCCTAGTTCCAGGTGCCCACAGAGGTGGACTGCAGGACCCCAGTTCTGTCCTTTCAAGACTGTGCTGGGCAAGGCCCTGGCCCAAGCAGAACCCTGGGAATCTTGTGGAATCTCCTGCACATGCTCTGGTCCCTTGTCTGAGCCTTTCTCTAAAACTCAGCACATTGAATAGGACTTGCTGGCTACACGTAGGTCAAGGGTGTAACCCCCATATCTCTAATTCCTCACAGATTCTCGCTATATTCTCCCACCCACCCTGTTCTCAGACCTCTAGACTCAGAGAGGTGATGGGCTACTGCCTGGTAACTCTATCTGGATATCTAAGAGCATCCCCCACATAGCAAATTGTGCCAACACTCTGTACATCCACCACCCACAAACCCATGCCAGTCATAATGCACATATGGAAATTGAATACTTGGATTGTCATGGCTGATGTGTTCTCTCCACAATTCCATATGCAGAAAAAGGCAAATCATAAGCAAAAGATTGTTAGGTTGGTGCAAAAGTAATTGCAGTTTTTGACGTTACTTTTAATGGCAAAAACCAGAATAATTTTACACCAACCTAATAGGAGAGTGTGAAATGAACAGGTCTGGTTTGTTGTGCTTTTCTATTTTCTATTTGTTCTTGTTTGTTTCTTTCTGTGTATCTTTGATAGTTTGGAGGACTTTGTGAAAAGAACAGGAATAAACATTTTTTCCTGCTATTTTAGACCAATTTTTTTATCTCTGTTACATCTCTAGTAATATCTTTTTCAAAATTCTGTGTTTCATTTATGTACCTTATGTTTTAATTAGTGTTGCTGCTAATATCAAAAATTATTTTCTTATTTTAATTTTTGTCTTATATTATTTCTTTAAGTAGTTTATATATCTTAAATTTGTTATGCTTTTTGTTTACTTTATGCTTTTTCTAGGTTTTCAGGTGGATGATTTAGTTGTTTTATTAGATTTTCATTTTTCTCTAAAAAACATACTTAAAGTTTGAAATATACCTCCAATTGGTGCTGGCTTTGAGGAATACAATATGATGTTGATTATTTAGAATGCATTGATTACTCCTTGGTTGTCTAATTCATGACCTACATTTGAAAACATGACTAAATTTATATTTTTTGTTGAATGTACATTTGTATACTTTTAGATAAAGTTTATTGACCATGTTATTTATACTTTTTTCAGCTTTTTTACTTTTGTCTTTCAGTATTTCTGTACTAGTTAACTAAAGAACTAATTAAAATTAATTTTCCACCTATTTTCCCATCTATTTGTTTAAATTAAAATTTCAAAGTTATACTTTTAATTATATTTATGTTACAGATTTTCATATTTTCTGGTCAATTTTTCTTTACCACCGTTCCTTATAAAGTCATTTTTGGTATCCTGTGATTGACCCTTCAAATGGTGATGAACAGAAATAATAAAGCAAATGAATCACGATGATAAGAAAAAATGAGAAGACAGAAACAAATCAATGTGTCCATTTACTTGAAACTTAACTGCATAAGAACAATAACAAAAAAAAAAAACCCAGAGTGTTACTTTTCAAAACTATATAGAAAGTGAGATTACACACATGCACATACACACACACACACACACACACACACACATGCACAGATACAGGCCCCAGGTAAAGACCAGGCTCCTCAAGAACTCAGGCCCTGGGTGGACACTGAACTCCAGGTGTATATTAGGCCCCGGGTTGACTCTCAGGCCCCAGATGGACACCAGGCCCCAGGAAGGTAACCAGGCTCATGGTATATGGCTACCCAGGATCCAGGTAGAAATCAGGGACGAGTGGGCACCAGGCCCCAGAAGGATACCTAGGCCCCTAGTGACCTCAGGCCCCAGGTGGACAGTAGGCCACAGGTGAACTCCAGTCTTCAGGTGGACATCAGGTCCCAGGGGAAATACAGGTCTTAGGTTGACCCCTAGGCCACAGGTGGACACAGATCTTAGGTTTACCCCTAGGCCCCAGGTGGACACTGGCCCCAAGTGTCCAGTATCCTAAAAGCTAAGGTGGGAAGCCCCACTGGGCACTGTGGCCGGGCCTGCCATGTCTCCTTGTTCAGCTGCCACATTCTGAGGGGGATGGTGGGAGGTGTTAGCCCACAATCTAGGTTTTTGTTACTTCATTTTATTTCACCTCCACTGAGTGCTGACTCTCCTCTCACCTAATAGATTTACTCTCATCTGCAAGTGGTTCAAATGCGAAGGTTTATGGAAGATTTAAAGAGTGTTATCACAGTTGGGATGATTTAAACTAACAGTACATGTTGCATTTTAAAACAATAACTCCCAGAGGATGTGTAGGTTGTGGAACAATGACAAATTTTCAACATTGCTTCCCCTACGTGCTGTTTCCAAATAAGAGATTTTTGATTCCCTACTGATGTCGGATGAAGAGTCTTGAGTGTGCAAGCAAAATATCATTTTTTTAAGTAAGGGCCCGTTAGTGTCTTAAGTATGCAGAGCTGAGTCTGCAGATGGAGGGTGAGGGGTTTGTTCGAAGCATGGTGGAGAGTGGTCTTGGATCTCACCTGCCTGCCCGTCCATCCTGTACCCTCTCAGCCCGGGTGCCCAAGCCCCACCTTAGGGTGCACCCCTTCACAGGGACACATAGGCCCCAGTCCTCACCCATGGGGTCATCTCCAAATGCCACAGCAACACCTTCTGTCCAGGCCCAGGCCAGGGTCCCAGTATCTCCAGGGGAACCTGGCATCCAGGCATTGTTGAGCCCCGGCCCAATGTCAGGGTCCAGGCTACCCTCTGGGACCTGGACATGGGGGGCAGCTGCACGAGGACTCATGCCTGGCTTTATGTGTAGCACCAGGAAAGGCACTTTAATCATATTCATTTTTTGCTACACAAAACCTCTGAGGTGGATGCCTTCCCCATGTCACAGATGGGAACAACAAGACTTAATAAGGTTAAAGAGCATGCTGATGGTTGAATCCTGGTCAGGAAATCAGAATTGGAGTCCGTAGACCCCTACCTGTGACCTTTGTTTCCCTAGGACCCTCTCACACTGGGTTTGTGTTTGCAGCATGTCCTGTCCTTCCCTAATGGTCTCAGGTTCTGAGGCATGGTGAGGGCTGCTGGAGCCCATCACTGAGCTGCAGAAGGAGATACTAAAGCTAGCCATGCCACCCTCCAGGCAGACACAGGTGGGCTTGAAAATCGAGGTGGGGCAGGGCTGCCAGGAGCAGAGGGAGGCAGGTGGAGAATAAGCCACCGAGGAGGGGCTTCCCTGCTACCGCTTTCCAAGGCCATTTCCACTTTCTGGGCGGCATATTGGGGCAGCTCACACAGTCCACCCACACAGCCAGTCCCCAGGGACACAATCCCCAGAGATTGTTCATCTTGGTGACAGGCCCTGTGCCTCTCCAGGAGTCTCTGTGTGTGGGTCCTGCCCAGGTAAGTGTGATATGTCCTTGCTGTCCTCAGCCCAGGGCCCTGCCAGCATCTTCCTTTCTGGCCAGGTCAAAGCTTTGTTGACCAACTCCAGGATAGTGTGGCCAGCTGGCCCTTGGAGAGCCAGTCATTCCAGGTGACATGCCTTGGCTCTCCTGGCTGGGTGAGGGTTGTTGAGGTGACCCACTGGCCCATCTAGCTCTCCTCAGAGACTCCTCATGTGCCTCGGGTGGAGGGCAGAATGCTCCATCCCCAGGCTGCTACCCTAGTCTTCCAGGCGGTGCATGCCCTGGGCTGGCTGGAATACAGGTTGGCCTGGACCATCCATCTAGAAGAAGCACAGGCTAAGGGAACCCCTCTCGTCCTGCTGACTCCTGCCTCCACGATTCTGGGGGCCCCATCTTGTCAGCCCCTGCATCGCCAGCCCTTCTCTAACAGGGACAGGACAGACAGCTCTCCTTTAGCCAATTCCTAAAGGGGGGTTCCAGCACATTTTGAGGAAGGGCAGCAACCCCTGACCTGGCTGATGCTGGATCACCCACCCAGAGAGATGGAGCGACCCTTCTGTCTGGACCCACTGCGGCAGGAGTTCCAAAAGCTCTAGCGTCCGTGCTGCTTACTCTGGGCCCTCCATGCAAGGAAGCAGCTCCTGCAGCAGGGAGGTTTGGGGGGGTCCACTGGGTTCCTCCTCAGCCTACACCCTACCAAAGCTTCAGAAGCCAGTTTGCCTGGCCCTCTTCATGGTAAGGCTGAGGGGATGAAAAGCAACATTTTTCTAACACCTTCCCACAAATGGCTGCCCCTTGGGAATAATCCTTTCTGGTAATATACTTGTAAAACATTTGGACATTAACACCCAGATAAGAGTGGATGGCAGGTCACAGACTAAAAATATCCACAGCAGGGCCGTCAATTTCCTGATGAATTGCTACCTTGGGTGGGGGCGTCCTGCCAAGAGCTTTATTTGTGGCCAGCCTGCAGGCGCGTCCTTCTCCCTCCTCCCTCTGCACCAGAGCAGCCTCATCCTTTGGCAGGGGCTGGGGGTCACATGCAAGGTGGGCTCCTAATCCCAGCACCTATGAGGTCCCCCTAGTTGGTCGAGGCAAGTGCATGCTTAAGGCAAGCTGGCCAAAGTGCGCTATAGCTAGGAGAGGCTCCTGTGACTGCTGGGCATGCCAGCTCTGCACAGGGTCCACTCATGACAGTGATATAACCCTGCTGCAGATGGACTAAGGACGCCTTCTTGAACAGAGGTGCCTCAGCCATCATCTTCGCCCAGTCACTGGATCCTGACCCCTCTACTACACTGAGCAAGGTCTTCTCAAAGAGGGTCCCTTGTCATGCAGGGTGGGGGTGTGACTCTAGCTCCTACTGGGAGGCCCTTTTGGGTGTCTGGTGCTGAGATATGGCCAGAGTTGATCTTTCTGGAAGGATGGTGTATGGAGACGCTGAGGGTCCTGCAGAAGTGGCCGTTGTAAAAGCCCTTCCTTCAACAAGAACATCCACATCGCAAGAGCTCAGTGCCTCCAAACTGCTCAGCCCGTGTAGATAAAGTCATTTACTCCTCACAGCCACTCTACAGGTGAGGAAACGGAGGCAAGGAGAGATGGGGTCTCATGCCCACCCTTGAGGGGAGGGGACCAGGGTCTTAGCCTGGCCTTGACTTTCCTCTGACCATGCCAGTCAGGGCTCAGAGTCCTTGGACCTCATTTCTCAGCAGTTTCTGGAGGCAGCCTCTTTGGGGGTCCTGCCATGGACCCTGCTGAGAGAGATTTTCCAGCTGCTCCATTGGGAGGAATCTGAGCCAGTGCTCCTGTGTGGACAAGAGCCATGAAGTGTGTGCTGAGCTTACACCCTGGGGGCCAGGAGACCCAGCAGCCCAAGACTCCAGTTCCCACCCAGCGTGAGTGTGTCCCGACCCGTCTCAGCTCCCGGGAGATCCACAGCCAGGTCAAGGCCCTTTTCTGTCTGGCTGCCTGTGAACATGTGTCCCATACCCCATAGCTCTGAATCTCTTGGGGCCCAGTGAGCTGGGGCCCTGGGACTGTGTGGGTGGCCTTGATTTCCAGGTGTCTAAAGGATGAGATCCTGATAGGGAACTTCCCAGGAGGAGCTGCAAAAGCTGAAGCCTGTGGCCATGGACAGTGAGGCCAAGGCCGAGAGAGAGGATGAATGGGCTACATCAGCCAGGCTGACCATTCTAGTCTTGAAGCCACAAAATAAAATGGAATTTTGCCATCCAGTGCACCCTGTTTAGGCTTTGCCTCTCCCTAGGCCTGGGGTATTAATTACTCTTCTCCACTGGCTCTCAAAGCCCTCAGCCCCAGGCCGCTCCCAGGAGGATGTGAGTAAGGCCCAGGCTCCACGTGGACCCTGAAGGGGTTCTGTTCCCCTGTGCTGGGTACTTCACCTAACAGGTGTGAAAATCAAGGACCTCAGTGGACAGAGATCCCCAACACCTTCTACCAAGGGAAGAAGTGCCACACTGGGACAGTGTCTTCCTGGGCCCCGACAGGTAGCCGCTCTTGTCGTCCAAGTTTAAGTGAGCCACCGCTGTTTGGTGAGTGGGCTACAGACGCATGTTCAACCTGTCTAGGATTCGGCCCTGGCTGCCTCCCCGAACCTCTTAGCTGTGGCCACACTGCCTCTCAGCAAGACCAGGCCTGCCCCCAGACAGAACCACTCAATACCTGAATCACCAGGGCTCAGCCACAGCCCAGGACTCAGGCACTTGCTGGCCTCCTTCTTGGGGGACCGCCCCAGGGAGGCTGGTGTCAGCAGGAATTTTCCACCCCAGGGAGGGTTGGCTGGGTGAGGTTTGGCTGTCCATTGGTGCTGCCAATCAAGGAAAAGCCTTCCCCAAGGCATGAAGGGTGGAAGCTGAGGCTCAGAGGTACGTCTGCTACATTGTTGGAATTGCAAATGACAGAAACTACAACCAAACCGGCTTAAGCCGAGCTGTACCAATGTACATAGGCAGGAAGGAGCTAGGGCAGATGTGGATACCACAGGGCTCCATGAAGCCGTGAGCACCCACCAGCTCTTCCCTCCTACTTAGCTATCTTGGTTCCATCTCAGCTCCAAGGCAGCAAGAAGGTGGCTGGCCTCAGCCCCACCCTACCCAGCCTCCAGGCCCCTAAGGAACAGCAAAAGCCTGGCAGATCTTGTTGGCCAGCCAGGGACCTGAAGCAGGCAGTTGCATTGGCATAGTCAAGGCCTCTGCCCAGGAAGTGGGGGCAGGGCCCGCTGCCCCTGCTGGAGGGGCCGGGAATGAGTGAAGAACCTGCTCAGAGGGCAGCTGGGCCCATCTCAAGAAGGGAAAAGGATGCTAGGAGGCAGGAAGGCCACATCCTCCTGAGATTGTCGTATTGAGCACCCAGGCTTTCTGGCTCCCAAGCCAAAAGACTGGTCATGAACTCGTCTGCATCCCACTCTCCAAAGTCCCAAAACCCAATGCCACAGAGACCAGCCCACATGACAGTGGAGGACACATGCCTCAGAGTCCCAGTGCCCCCTGACCAGCAAGGCCTTAGGTCCTCAAATGGGAAGTCAGACACTGTAGTTACCATGGGGGCAACCCTAGGACCAAAGCACTGGAGAAGGGGCTCACAATCATTGGCCTGCTGCGTGATCATGGCATGGTGCAGCCACTGTACCTGTGCCTGGATCACAACCCTCTGGAGAGACTGGATCTCCATAATTCAGGAGAGTCCTCTCCCAAATGGGGAATTGGAGCAGTGTCCATCCTGGGCCCTGCTGCAGTCAGCCCTAAAGTTTTTCTGAGCCCTCCTCACACCAGACCCTGTGGAAATCCACTGAGGGTCACTAGAGGAGGCCGTGGGTGTGCCTGGGCACATGTCCCATGCCCGCACAGGGCAGGCACACAGTGGACCATGGGCAGGTGTCTGAACAGCCAGCATAGGGCCACCCTGAGGACTGCAGGCAGCATCTCTGCAGCCCAGTTTTGGCCCACACCCTAGGCAGGTGGAGCACAAGGTGCCTGCATGGCCATCACAGAGAAAGGGCTAAAGACAGGAAGGGTGAGGTTGGGTCCCAGGTCTCAGCCTCCAGAAAACCCTTTGCAGACCTTCCCACTCTGCTTAGCCCCTATCCCCTAACACCCCTCCCATGCAAAGGGATTTATAAGAAATTGTTCCGATGGAGCCAAGATGGCCGAATAGGAACAGCTCCAGTCTACAGCTCCCGGCATGAGTGACACAGAAGACGAATGATTTCTGCATTTCCAACTGAGGTACTGGGTTCATCTCACTAGGGATTGTTGGACAGTGGGTGCAGGACAGTCGGTGCAGTGCACCGAGCCTGAGCCTAAGCAGGGGAGGCATCGCCTCACCTGGAAGTGCAAGGGGTCAGGGAATTCCCTTTCCTAGCCAAGGACAGATGGCACCTGGAAAATCAGATCACTTCCAGCCTAATACTGTGCTTTTCGACAGTCTTAGCAATGCACACCAGGAGATTATATCCTGCACCTGGCTCGGAGGTCCTATGCCCATGAGCCTCCTCATTGCTAACACAGCAGTCTGAGATCAAACTGCAAGGTGGCAGTGAGGCTCGGGGAGGGGCGCCTGCCATTGCTGAGGCTTGAGTAGGTAAACAAAGTGGCAGGAAGCTCAAACTGGGTGGAGCCCACGCAGCTCAAGGAGCCTGCCTGCCTCTGTAGACTCCACCTCTGGGGGCAGGCATAGCCAAACAAAAGGCAGCAGAAACCTCTGCAGACTTAAATGTCCCTGTCTGACAGCTTTGAAGTGAGTAGTTCTCCCAGCACACAGCCTGAGATCAGAGAATGGACAGACTGCCTCCTCAATGGGTCCCTGACCCCAAGAGACTAACTGGGAGCACCCCCAGTGGGGCAGACTGACACCTCACATGGCCAGGTACTCCCTGAGACAAAACTTCCAGAGGAACAATCAGGCAGCATCATTTGCTGTTCATCAATATTCGCTGTTCTGCAGATTCCACTGCTATACCCAGGCAAACAGGGTCTGAATGGACTCCAACAAACTCAACAGACCTGCAGCTGAGGGTCCTGACTGAAAGGATAACTAAAAACAGAAAGGAGATCACACCAAAACCCCATCTGTACGTCACCATCATCAAAGACCAAAGGTAGATAAAACCAAAAATGGGGAAAAAACAGAGCAGAAAAACTCAAAATTCACAAATCAGAGTGCCTCTCCTCCTCCAAAGGAAGCAGCTCCTCACCAGCAAAGGAAAAAGCTGGACAGAGGATGACTTGACGAGTTGAGAGAAGAAGGCTTCAGATGATCAAACTTCTCTGAGCTAAAGGAGGAAGTTGAATCAATGGCAAAGAATTTAAAAACCTTGAAAAAAATATTAAATGAATGGCTAACTAGAATAACCAATCAGAGAATCCTTAAAGACTGATGAGCTGAAAACCATGGCATGAGAACTACGTGATGAAAGCCAAGCCTCAGTAGCCGATTGATCAACTAGAAGAAAGGTATCAGTGATGGAAGATCAAATGAATGAAATGAAGTAAGAAGAAGTTTACAGAAAAAAGAACAAAAAGAAATAACAAAGCCTCCAAGAAATATGGGACTATGTGAAAAGACCAAACTATCTAATTGGTGTACCTGAAAGTGACGGGAGAATGGAACCAAGTTGGAAAACACTCTGCAGGATATTATCCAGGAGAACTTCCCCAATCTAGCAAGGCAGGCCAACATTCAGATTCAGGAAATACAGAGAACCACAAAGATACTCCTCGAGAAGAGTAACTCCAAGACACATAATTGTCAGATTCACCAAAGTTGAAATGAAGGAAAAAATGTTAAAGGCAGTCAGAGAGAAAGGTCGGTTACCCACAAAGGAAACCCATCAGACTAACAGCTGATCTCGCAGAAACTCTACAAGCAGAAGAGAGTGGGGGCCAATATTCAACGTTCTTAAAGAAAAGAATTTCAACCTAGAATTTCATATCCAGCCAAACTAACTTCATAAGGAAGGAGAAATAAAATACTTTACAGACAAGCAAAGCTGAGAGATTTTTCACCACCAGGCCTGCCCTAAAAGAGCTCCTGAAGGAAGCACTAAACATGGAAGGAAAACCGGTACCAGCCACTGCAAAAACATGCCGAATTGTAAAGACCATGAGGCTAGGAAGAAACTGCATCAACTAAAGAGCAAAATAACCAGCTAACATCATAATGACAGGATCAAATTCACACATAAATATTACCTTAAATGTAAATGGGTAAATGCTCCAATTAAAAGACAGACTGGCAAATTGGATAGAGTCAAGACCCATCAGTGTGCTGTATTCGGAAACCCATCTCAGTGCAGAGAACAATAGGCTCAAATAAAGGGATGGAGGAAGATCTACCAAGCAAATGGAAACAAAAAAAGGCAAGGGTTGCAATCCTAGTCTCTGATAAAATAGACTTTAAACCAACAAAGATCAAAAGAGAAAAGAGGCATTACATAATGGTAAAGGGATCAATTCAACAAAAGAGCTAACTATCTTAAATATATATGCACCCAATACAGGAGCACCCAGATTCATAAAGCAAGTCTTAGAGGACCTACAAGAGACTTAGACTCCCACACAATAATAATGGAGATTTAACACCCCACTGTCAAATTAGGCAGATCAAGGAGACGAAAGTTAACAAGGATATCCAGGAATTGAACTCAGCTCTGCACCAAGCAGACTAATAGACATCTACAGAACTCTCCACCCCAAATCAACAGAATATACATTCTTTTCAGCACCACACCCACCTATTCCAAAATGACCACATATTGGAAGTAAAGCACTCCTCAGCCAATGGAAAAGAAAAAAATTATAACAAACTGTCTCTCAGAACACAGTGCAACAAATCTAGAATTCAGGCTTAAGAAACTCACTCAAAACCACTCAATTACATGGAAATGAACAACCTGCTCCTGAATGACTATGGGTACATAAGAAAGAAGGCAGAAATAAAGATGTTCTTTGAAACCAATGAGAACAAAGACACAACATACCAGAATCTCTGGGAACGTTTAAAGCAGTGTGTAGAGGGAAATTTATAGCAATAAATGCCCACAAGAGAAAGCAGGAAAGATCTAAAATTGACACCCTAACATCACAATTAAAAGAACTAGAGAAGCAAGAGCAAACACATTCAAAAGCTAGCAGAAGGCAAGAAATAACTAAAATCAGAGCAGAACTGAAGGAAATAGAGACACAAAAAACCCTAAAAAATTAATGAATCCAGGAGGTGTTTTTGAAAAGATCAACAAAATTGATAGACCGCTAGCAAGACTAATGAAGAAAAGAGAGAAGAATCAAATAGACGCAATAAAAAATGATAAAGGGGATATCACCAGTGATCTCACAGAAATACAATACCATCAGAGAATACTACAAAACCTCTATGAAATAAACTAAAAAGTCTAGAAGAAATGGATAAATTCCTCGACATATAAACCCTCCCAAGACTAAACCAGGAAGAAGTTGAATCTCTGAATAGACAATCACAGGCTCTGAAATTGTGGCAATAATCAATA